>NW_024724940.1:0-2413 GCF_018991925.1 Homarus americanus
GTGTGAGGGCCGGGAACCGCCAACCCCATGACCCGTGGTGTGAGAGCCGAGCACCCCCAGTGCCGACCTGGGGTGTGAGAGCGGGCACCCTGCAGTGTCATGAACCGGAGTGTGAGGGCTGGCACCCTTTCAGTGCCATGAAACGGGGTGTGAGGGCCGGGCACCCCTACAGTGCTTCAAACCGGGGTGAGGCCGGGCACCCCTTCACATGACCCGGGGTGAGGGTCGGCACCCTTCAGTGAAATGAATCGGGTGGGGCCGGGCACCTTCAGCACCAAGATCCAGAGGTTAGGGCCGGGCTCTATCAGTGCCAAGAATCAGGGTGTGAGGGCCGGGCACCCTCCAGTGTCATGACTCGGGGCGTGAGGGCGGGCACCTCCAGCACCATGACCTGGGGTGTGAGGGCCGGAAACCGCTTCAACCCCATGACGAGTGGTGTGAGGGCCGAGCACCCCTTAGGTCCATGACCCGGGGTGGGGCCGTGCACCCTTCAGTGCCGACCTGGGGTGAGGATGGGCATCCTTCAGTGTCATGAACCGGGGTGTGAGGGCGGGCACCCTTTCAGTGCCATGAAACGGGGTGTGAGGGCTGGGCACCCCACAGTGCTGCGAACCGGTGTGAGGGCCGGGCACCCCTTCACATGACCCGGGTGTGAGGGCCGGGAACCTCAACCCCATGACCCATGGTGTGAGGGCCGGGCACCCTTCAGTGCCATGACCCGGGAGGAGGGCTGGCACCCTTTCAGCACCATGACCATAGTGCTAGGGCCGGGCTCGAATTCAGTGCCAAGAATTGTGAGGACGGCACCCATCAGCACCATGACCCGGGTGTGATGGCCGGGAACCGCTTCAACCCCATGCCCCAGGGTGTGAGGGTCGGGCACCCCTCCAGTGACATGACCTGGGGTGTGAGGGCCGGGCACCCCTTCAGTGACATGACCCGGGGCGTGAGGGCCGGGCACCCCTCCAGCACCATGACACGGGGTGTGAGGGCCGGAAACCGCTTCATCCCCATGACCCGTGGTGTGAGGGCCGGGCACCCCTTTAGGGCCATGACCCGGGGTGTGAGGGCCGTGCACCCCTTCAGTGCCATGACCCGGGGTGTGAGGGCCGGGCACCTCTTCAGTGTCATGAACCGGGGTGTGAGGGCCGGGCACCCTTTCAGTGCGATGAAACGGGGTGTGAGGGCCAGAGCACCCCTACAGTGCACAAAGGCCGAAGGGTGTGAGACCAGGCACCTTCACATGACCCAGGGTATGAGGGCCAGGAACCTCTTCAACCCATGACCCATGGTGTGAGCCAGGCACTCCCTTCAGTGCCATGACCCGGGAGTGTGGGCAGGCACCCTTTCAGCACCATGACCCATGAGTACTGAGGAGCCGAGGCTCGGTTCAGTGCCAAGTCGGGGTGTGAGGGCCGGGCACCCCATCAGCACCATGACCCGGGGTGTAATGGCCGGGAACCGCTTCAACCCCATGCCCCGGGGTGTGAGGGCCGGGCATCCCTTTAGTGACCAAACCCGGGGTGTGAGGGCCCTGGCACCCTTTCAGTGCCATGAATCGGGGTGTGAAAGCCGGGCACCCCTTCAGCACCATGACCCGGGGTGTGAGGGCCAGGCACCCCTTCAGTGCCATGACCCATGGTGTGAGGGCCGGGCACTCCTTCAGTGCCATGACCTGGGGTGTGAGGCCGGGCACCCTTTCAGTGACATGACCCGGGGTGTGAGGGCCGGGCACCCCTCCAGCACCATGACCCGGGGTGTAAGGGCCGGGAACCGCTTCAACCCCATGACCCGTGGTGTGAGGGCCGGGCACCCCTTCAGTGCCATGACCCGGGGTGTGAGGGCCGGGCACCCCTTCAGTGTCATGAACCGGAGTGTGAGGGCCGGGCACCCTTTCAGTGTCATGAAACGGGGTGTGAGGGCCGGGCACCCTTCAGCAGCATGACCCATAGTGCTAGGGCCGGGCCTCGATTTCAGTGCCAAGAATCGGGGTGTGAGGGCCGGGAACCCCATCAGCACCATGACCCGGGGTGTGATTGCTGGAACCGCTTCAACCCCATGCCCCGGGGTGTCTGGGCCGCATCCTTTAGTGACATAACCTGGGGTGTGAGGCCGGGCACCCTTTCAGTGCCATGAATCGGGGTGAAAGCCGGGCACCCCTTCAGCACCATGACCCGGGGTGTGAGGCCAGGCACCCTTCAGCCATGACCCTTAGTGTGAGGGACAGGACCCCTTCAGTGCCATGACCCGGGGGGGCTGGAAACCCCTTCAGTGACATGAACCGGGTGAGAGCCGGGCACCCTTTCAGTGCCATGAAACGGGGTGTGAGGCCGGGCACCCCTCATTGCTGGTGAACCGGGTGAGGGCTGGCACCCCTTCACATGACCCGGTGAGGAGGGTCGGGCACCCCTTC
>NW_024724941.1:0-12523 GCF_018991925.1 Homarus americanus
TTTATTTCTTTTGCGGAAAACACTCACTTTTTAGATGAAAACAGTGTATTTAGTTAGTTTACTTCTTTTGACGATAAACACTCACTCTTTAGTGAAGAAATGCATTTAATCAGGTTTCTTTTTCACAGAAAACGCCCAATTTCTTTTCAAAACACTGTTTTGTAATTAATTATACTTCTTTTCAACGACAAGGCCTGTTTCTGTTTAAAACGTAGTTTGAGGTAGTTTATTTCTTTTCACAAAAAACACTTTTAGATGTGAAAACAGTGTATCTTAGTTGATTTTACCTCTTTCACCGAAAACTTGCGCAATTAAAACACACGGTGGAAAGTAGATTTTCAATTTTGAGGGGAAATATTACCTAATTTTGCAGGGAATGAAAACAAAATTTGTATCATAAAAAATGGAAATACATACTGTCCGGGAAGAGTTGGTTTATCTACTTTCGAAAATGAATAGATTTTTCTACTTTTTTCGGGAAAGTAGACTTATCGACGTTTCGGGGAAGTAGATTTTCGAGTACAGGAAATATTACCTAATTTGCAGGAAGTAAGTTTCATAGAAAACGGAAATTTGTATCATAAAAATTGGAAATATCTACTGTCCGGGAAGGTTGGATATCTACTTTTCCCGAAAAGTAGACAGATTTTCTACTTTTCCCTGAAAGTAGACTTATCGACGTTTCGGGAAGTGATTTTCGAATTTTGAAATATTACCTAATTTTTTGCGAAGTAGATTATTATAGAAAACGGGAAATTTGTATTAAAAATGGGAAATACCTACTTTCCGGAAGTTTTGTTTATCGCTTTCGAAAGAATAGATTTCTCTTTTTCGGAAAAAGTAGATATCGACTTTTCAGAAATTTTGAATTTTGAAATATTATTCGTTGCGAAGTAATATTTATCATAAAAAGTTATATTTTATCATAAAATGGAAATAATATCTACTTTCGGGAAAGTTGGTAATCTATTTTTCCCGAAAAGTAAATAGATTTTATTTCTTTTTTTTGCGGAAAACACTCACTTTTAGATGAAAAACAGTGTATTTAGTAAGTTTACACTTCTTTTTCACGATAAACACTCACTTTTTGATGTGAAAAAGAAATGCGCATTTAATCAGTTTTACTTTTTTTTTTTCTGGAAGACGCTTGTTCTTTTCAAAACCTTTGTTTTTGTAATCAAATTATACTTCTTTTCAACGATAAAGGTCTGTTTCTGTTTAAACGTAGTTTTGAAGTTAGTTTTACTTCTTTTCACAGAAAACACTTTTAGATGAAAAAACAATTAATATCTTAGTTAGTTTTACCCTCTTTCACGGAAGCTTACTTTTAATTGAAACACAGTGTAATTCACAGTAGGTTTACTTCTTTTACGAGGAAGAAAGGTTTTCAGATTTTGGGGAAATTACGCGTAATTTTTAGTAGATTATCATAAAAGAAACGGGAAATTTGTGTCATAAAAATGTGAAATATCTACTTGCAGAAGTTGGTTAATACACTTTCGAAATTAGAATGGGTATTTTCTGAATTTTCAGGAGAAAGAAATGAATTATCGACTTTTCGGGGTAGATTTTCGAATTTCGGGGAAATATTACCTAATTTACGAAGTAGATTATAGATAGATAGATTTTTATTTCTTTTTGCGGAAAACACTCACTTTTAGATGAAAAACAGTGTATTTAGTTAGTTTTACTTCTTTTCACGATAAACACTCACTTTTTGATGAAAAGAAATGCATTTAATCAGTTTTACTTTTTTTCACGGAAAACGCCCAATTTCATTTCAAAACACTGTTTTGTAATCAATTATACTTCTTTTAAACGATAAGGCCTGTTTTCTGTTAAAAACGTAGTTTTGAAGTTAGTTTTACTTCTTTTCACAGAAAACACTTTTAGATGAAAAATAGTGTATCTTAGTTAGTTTTACCTCTTTCACGGACAACTTACTTTTAATTAAAACAGTGTATTTCTGTTAGGTTTACTTCTTTTAACGGGGAAGTAGATTTTCGAATTTTGGGGGAAATATTACCTAATTTTGCGAAGTAGATTATCATAGAAAACGGGAAATTTGTATCATAAAAAATTGGAAATATCTACTGTCCGGGAAGGTTGGTTATCTACTTTCCCGAAAAGTAGACAGATTTTCTACTTTTCGTGAAAGTAGACTTATCGACGTTTCGGGGAAGTAGATTTTCGAATTTTCGGGGAAATATTACTTAATTTACGAAGTAGAATATCATAGAAAACGGGAAATTTGTATCATAAAAAATGGGAAATATCTACTTTCCGGGAAAGTTGGTTATCTATTTTCCCGAGAAGTAGATAGATTTACTACTTTTCGGGAAAGTAGACTTATCGACGTTTCGGGGAAGTAGATTTTCGAATTTTGGGGGAAATATTACCTAATTTTGCGAAGTAGATTATCATAGAAAACGGGAAATTTGTATCATAAAAAATTGGAAATATCTACTGTCCGGGAAGGTTGGTTATCTACTTTCCCGAAAAGTAGACAGATTTTCTACTTTTCGTGAAAGTAGACTTATCGACGTTTCGGGGAAGTAGATTTTCGAATTTTCGGGGAAATATTACTTAATTTACGAAGTAGATTATCATAGTAAACGGGAAATTTGTGTCATAAAAAATGGGAAATATCTACTTTCCGGGAAAGTTGGTTATATAATTTCCCGAAAAGTAGATAGATTTTTATTTCTTTTTGCGGAAAACACTCACTTTTAGATGAAAAACAGTGTTTTTAGTTAGTTGTAATTCTTTTGACGATAAACACTCACTATTTGATGAAAAGAAATGCATTTAATCAGTTTTACTTTTTTTCACAGAAAACGCCAAATTTCTTTTCAAAACACTGTTTTGTAACTAATTATACTTCTTTTCAACGACAAGGCCTGTTTTCTGTTTAAAACGTAGTTTTGAAGTTAGTTTTATTTCTTTTCACAAAAAACACTTTTAGATGAAAAACAGTGTATCATAGTTAGTTTTACCTCTTTCACGGAAAACTTACTTTTAATTGAAACACAGTGTATTTCTGTTAGGTTTACTTCTTTTTACGGGGAAGTAGATTTTCGAATTTTGGGGGAAATATTACGTAATTTTGCGAAGTAGATTATCATAGAAAACGGGAAATTTGTGTCATAAAAAATGGGAAATATCTACTTTCCGGGAAAGTTGGTTATCTATTTTTCCCGAAAAGTAAATAGATTTTTATTTCTTTTTGCGGAAAACACTCACTTTTAGATGAAAAACAGTGTATTTAGTAAGTTTTACTTCTTTTCACGATAAACACTCACTTTTTGATGAAAAGAAATGCATTTAATCAGTTTTACTTTTTTTCACGTAAGACGCCCAATTTCTTTTCAAAACACTGTTTTGTAATCAATTATACTTCTTTTCAACGATAAGGCTGTTTTCTGTTTAAAACGTAGTTTTGAAGTTAGTTTTACTTCTTTTCACAAAAAACTTAGATAACAATATATATTAGTTAATTTATCACGAGCTTACTTTAATTAAACAATGTTTTCTATAGGTTTTTCTTTTAACGAAATAGAATTTTTTTCGAAATTTACGAAAATTGCGACGTAGATTATCATAGAAAACAGAAATCTGTGTGTGTGTCATAAAATGGGAAATATCTACTTTCCGGGAAAGTTGGTTATCTATTTTCCCGAAAAGTTGATAGATTTTTATTTCTTTTTGCGGAAAATACCAACTTTTAGATGAAAAACAGTGTATTTAGTTAGTTTTACTTCTTTTCACGATAAACACTCACTTTTTGATGAAAAGAAATGCATTTAATCAGTTTTACTTTTTTTCACGGAAGACGCCCAATTTCTTTTCAAAACACTGTTTTGTAATCAATTATACTTCTTTTCAAGGATAAGGTCTGTTTTCTGTTTAAAACGTAGTTTTGAAGTTAGTTTTACTTCTTTTCACAGAAAACACTTTTAGATGAAAAACAGTGTATCTTAGTTAGTTTTACCTCTTTCACGGAAAACTTACTTTTAATTGAAACACAGTGTAATTCTGTTAGGTTTACTTCTTTTTACGGGGAAGAAGGTTTTCGAATTTTGGGGGAAATATTACGTAATTTTGCGAAGTAGATTATCATAGAAACAGGAAATTTGTGTCATAAAATAGGAAATATCTACTTTCCGGGAAAGTTGGTTATCTATTTTTCGAAATAAAGCCGTTTTTATTTCTTTTTGCGGAAAACCTCGCACAGATGAAAAACAGTGTATTTTGTAAGTTTTGCTTCTTTTCACGATAAACACTCACTTTTTGATGAAAAGAAATGCATTTAATCAGTTTTACTTTTTTTCACGTAAGACGCCCAATTTCTTTTCAAAACACTGTTTTGAAATCAATTATACTTCTTTTCAACGATAAGGTCTGTTTTCTGTTTAAAACGTAGTTTTGAAGTTAGTTTTACTTCTTTTCACAGAAAACACTTTTAGATGAAAAACAGTGTATCTTAGTTAGTTTTACCTCTTTGCTTTTACTTTAAGGTGAAACACAGTGTATTTCTGTTAGGTTTACTTCTTTTTTTGCAGAAGTAGATTTTTTCCGAATTTTGGGGAAATATTGCGTAATTTTTGCGAAGTAGATTTTCATAGAAACAGGAAATTTGTGTCATAAAAATGGGAAATATCTATACTTTCTGGAAAGTTGGTTATCCTATTTTCCCGAAACGGAGATAGATTTTATTTCTTTTTTGCAGGAAAAACACTCACTTTTAGATGAAAAACAGTGTATTTAGTAGGGTTTACTTCTTTTCACGATAAACACTCACTTTTTGATGAAAAGAAATGCATTTAATCAGTTTTACTTTTTTTCACGGAAAACGCGCAATTTCTTTTCAAAACACTGTTTTGTAATCAATTATACTTCTTTATAACGACAAGGCCTGTTTTCTGTTTAAAACGTAGTTTTGAAGTTAGTTTTACTTCTTTTCACAAAAAACATTTTTAGATGAAAAACAGTGTATATTAGTTAGTTTTACCTCTTTCACAGAAAACTTACTTTTAATTGAAACAGTGTTTTTCTGTTAGGTTTACTTCTTTTAACGGGAAAGTAGATTTTCGAATTTTGGGGGAAATATTACGTAATTTTGCGACGTAGATTATCATAGAAAACGGGAAATCTGTGTCATAAAAAATGGGAAATATCTACTTTCAGGGAAAGTTGGTTATCTATTTTCCCGAAAAGTTGATAGATTTTTATTTCTTTTTGCGGAAAATACCAACTTTTAGATGAAAAACAGTGTATTTAGTTAGTTTTACTTCTTTTTACGATAAACACTCACTTTTTGATGAAAAGAAATGCATTTAATCAGTTTTACTTTTTTTCACGGAAAACGCCCAATTTCATTTCAAAACACTGTTTTGTAATCAATTATACTTCTTTTCAACGATAAGGCCTGTTTTCTGTTAAAAACGTAGTTTTGAAGTTAGTTTTACTTCTTTTCACAGAAAACACTTTTAGATGAAAAATAGTGTATCTTAGTTAGTTTTACCTCTTTCACGGACAACTTACTTTTAATTGAAACACAGTGTAATTCTGTTAGGTTTACTTCTTTTTACGGGGAAGAAGGTTTTCGAATTTTGGGGGAAATATTACGTAATTTTGCGAAGTAGATTATCATAGAAAACGGGAAATTTGTGTCATAAAAAATGTGAAATATCTACTTGCGGGAAAGTTGGTTATCTACTTTTCCAAAATTAGATAGATTTTCTAGTTTTCGGGAAAGTAGATTATCGACTTTTCGGGGAGTAGATTTTCGAATTTTCGGGTAAATATTACCTAATTTACGAAGTAGATTATCATAGTAAACGGGAAATTTGTATCATAAAAAATGGGAAATATCTACTTTCCGGGAAAGTTGGTTATCTACTTTCCCGAAAAGTAGATAGATTTTCTACTTTTCGGGAAAGTAGATTATCGACTTTTCGGGGAAGTAGATTTACGAATTTTGGTGGAAATATTACCTAATTTTGCGAAGTAGATTATCATAGAAAACGGGAAATTTGTATCATAAAAAATGGGAAATATCTACTTTCTGGGAACGTTGGTTATCTATTTTCCCGAAACGTAGATAGATTTTTATTTCTTTTTGCGGAAAACACTCACTTTTAGATGAAAAACAGTGTATTTAGTTAGTTTTACTTCTTTTGACGATAAACACTCACTATTTGATGAAAAGAAATGCATTTAATCAGTTTTACTTTTTTTCACAGAAAACGCCCAATTTCTTTTCAAAACACTGTTTTGTAACTAATTATACTTCTTTTCAACGACAAGGCCTGTTTTCTGTTTAAAACGTAGTTTTGAAGTTAGTTTTATTTCTTTTCACAAAAAACACTTTTAGATGAAAAACAGTGTATCATAGTTAGTTTTACCTCTTTCACGGAAAACTTACTTTTAATTGAAAACAGTGTATTTCTGTTAGGTTTACTTCTTTTAACGGGGAAGTAGATTTTCGAATTTTGGGGGAAATATTACCTAATTTTGCGAAGTAGATTATCATAGAAAACGGGAAATTTGTATCATAAAAAATGGGAAATATCTACTTTCCGGGAAAGTTGGTTATCTATTTTCCCGAAAAGTAGATATATTTTCTCCTTTTCGGAAAAGTTGATTATCGACTTTTCGGGGAAGTAGATTTTCGAATTTTGGGGGAAATATTGCCTAAATTTGCGAAGTAGATTATCATGGAAAACGGGAAATTTTTATCATAAAAAATGGGAAATATCTCCTTTCCGGGAAAGTTGGTTATCTATTTTCCCGAAAAGTAGATAGATTTTCTACTTTTCGGGAAAGTAGATTATCGACTTTTCGGGGTAGTAGATTTACGAATTTTGGGGGAAATATTACCTAATTTTGCGAAGTAGATTATCATAGAAAACGGGAAATTTGTATCATAAAAAATGGGAAATATGTACTTTTCGGGAAAGTTGGTTATCTATTTTTCCCGAAAAGTAAATAGATTTTTATTTCTTTTTGCGGAAATCACTCACTTTTAGATGAAAAACAGTGTATTTAGTAAGTTTTACTTCTTTTCACGATAAACACTCACTTTTTGATGAAAAGAAATGCATTTAATCAGTTTTTCTTTTTTTCACGTAAGACGCCCAATTTCTTTTCAAAACACTGTTTTGTAATCAATTATACTTCTTTATAACGACAAGGCCTGTTTTCTGTTTAAAACGTAGTTTTGAAGTTAGTTTTACTTCTTTTCACAAAAAACATTTTTAGATGAAAAACAGTGTATATTAGTTAGTTTTACCTCTTTCACGGAAAACTTACTTTTAATTGAAACAGTGTTTTTCTGTTAGGTTTACTTCTTTTTACGGGGAAGTAGATTTTCGAATTTTGGGGGAAATATTACGTAATTTTGCGAAGTAGATTATCATAGAAAACGGGAAATTTGTCATAAAAAATGGGAAATATCTACTTTCTGGGAAAGTTGGTTATCTATTTTCCCGAAACGTGTATCATACAAAATGGGAAATATTTACTCTCCGGGAAAGTTGGTTAGATAATGATTTGCCGAAAATAGATATCATAGAAACGGAGAATTGTATCATAAAAATGGGAAAATATATCTACTTTCCGGGAAAGGATTCAGTTATCTACTTTCCCGAAAAGTGAATAATTCTACTTTTCGGGAAAGTAGATTATCGTTTTTCAGAATAGATTTTTCCCGAATTTTGGGGAAATATTTTCTAATTTTGCAAAGTAGATTATCATAGAAAACGAAATTTGTATCACAAAAATGAAATATCTACTTTCAGGGAAAGTTGGTTAGATAACCAAATTTTTCCGAAAATGAATATCATAGAAAACAGGAAATTTTTTATCATAAAAAATGGGAAATATCTACTTTCCGGGAAAACGGTTAAATAACCAAATTTGAAAATAGTATCATGAAAACAGGAAATTATATATAAAAATGGAAATATCTACTTTCCGAGAAAGTTGGTTAGATAAACAACTTTCCCGAAAATAGATTATCATAGAAAACAGGAAATTTCATATCATAAAAATGGAAATATCTACTTTCCGGAAAGCTGGTTAGAATAACCAAATTTTCCGAAAATAGATTATCATAGAAACGGGAAATTTGTATCATAAAAATGGGAAATATCTACTTTCCGGGAAAGTTGGTTTGATAACCAAATTTGCCGAAAATAGATTACCGCCAAAACAGAGGAAATTTGTATCATAAAAATGGGAATATCTACTTTCCGCGAAAGTTGGTTAGATAAACAACTTTCCGAAAATAGTTATCATAGAAAACGGAAATTTGTATCATAAAAAATGGGAAATATCTACTTTCCGGAAAGTTGATTTATCTGCTACCGAAAAATGAATGGGTCTCTACTTTCAGAAATGAATTATCATTTTTTCAGAATAGATTTTTCAGATTTTGGGGAAATATTACCTAATTTTTGCAGAAGTGAATTATCATAAAACGGGAAATTTGTATCATAAAAAATGGGAAATATCTACTTTCCGGGAAAGTTAGTTAGATAACCAAATTTTCGAAAAATAGATTATCATAGAAAATGGGAAATTTGTATCATAAAAATGGGAAATATCAACTTTCCGGGAAGAAGTTGGTTAGACAACAAATTTGCCGAAATAGATTATCATAGAAAACAGAAGTGTGCATCTAAAAAATAAGAATATCTACTTTCACGAAGTTGGTTAGATAAACAACTTTCCCGAAAATAGATTATCATAGAAAACGAAATTTGTATCTCATAAAAAATGGAAATATCTACTTTCCGGGAAGTTGATTATCTACTTTTTCGAAAAGTAGATAGATTTTTCTACTTTTCAGAAGTAGATTATCCACTGGGAATAGATTTTCGAATTTTGGAAATATTGCCTAATTTTGCAAGTGAATTATCATAGAAAACGGGAAATTTGTATCCACAAAAATGGGAAATATATCTACTTTCCGGGAAAGTTAGTTAGATAACAAATTTTCCGAAATAGATTATCATAAAACAGGAAATTTATTATCATAAAAATGGAAATATCTACTTTCCGGGAAAGTTGGTTAGATAACCAATAATTTTGGCGAAAATGAATTATCATAAAACAGGGAATTTGTATCGCAAAAATGGGAAATATCTACTTTCCGCGAAAGTTGGTTAGATAGCTCTTTCCGAAAATAGATTATCATAGAAAACAGGAAATTTGTATCATACAAAATGGGAAATATTTACTTTCCGGGAAAGTTGGTTAGATAACCAAATTTGCCGAAAATAAGTATCATAGAAAACAGGAAATTTGTATCATAAAATGGGAAATATCTACTTTCCGGGAAGTTAGTTCTACTTTTCGAAAAAGTAGATAGAATTTCTACTTTTCGGGAAAGTAGATTATCATTCGAGGGAATAGATTTTCGAATTTTGGAAATATTACCTAATTTTGCGAAGTAGATTATCATAGAAAACGGGAAATTTGTAAACACAAAAATGAAATATCTACTTTCGGGAGAAAGTTGGTTAGATAACCAAATTTTTCCGAAAATAGATATCATAAAACAGAAATTTTTATCATAAAAATGGGAAATATCACTTTCCAGGAAAGTTGGTTAAATAACCAAATTTGCGAAAATGGAATTATCATAGAAAACAGGAGAATTTGTATCATAAAAAATGGGAAATATCTACTTTCCGAGAAAGTTGGTTAGATAAACAACTTCCCGAAAATAGATATCATAGAAAACAGGAAATTTGTATATAAAATAGGAAATATCTACTTTCCGGGAAAGTTGAGGTTAGACAACCAAATTTGCCGAAAATAGATTATCATAGAAAACAGGAAATTTGTATCATAAAAAATGGGGAAATATCTGCTTTCCGGGAAAGTTGGTTATCTACTTTCCCGAAAAGTAAGATAATTCTACTTTTTCGGTAAGTAGATTATCGATCTTAGATAACTAACTTTCCGAAAATAGATTATCATAGAAAACAGGAAATTTGTATCATAAAAATGGGATATCGACTTTCCGGAAAGTTGGTTAGATAACCAAATTTTGCCGAAAATAGATTATCATAGAAAACAATTTGTATCATAAAAATGGGAAATATCTACTTTCCGCGATAGTTTCTTAGATAACCAACTTTCCGAAAATAGATTATCATAGAAAACGGGAAATTTGTATCATAAAAATGGAAATATCTACTTTCCGGGAAAGTTGGTTAGATAACCAAATTTCCGAAAATAGATATCATAGAAAACAGGAAATTTGTATCATAAAAATGAAATATCTACTTTCAAAGTTTCTTAGATAACAACTTCCCGCAAATGATTTTCATAGAAAACGAAATTTGTATCATAAAAATGGAAATATACTCAGGAAATTTTAGATAACAACTTCGAAAATAGATTATCATAGAAAACAGGAAATTTGTATCATAAAAAAGGAAATATCTACTTTAAAGTTTTGGATAACCAACTTTCCAAAATAGATTATCATAGAAAACGGAAATTTGTATCATAAAAAATGAAATATCTACTTTCCGGGAAAGTTCTTAGACCAACTTTCGAAAATAGATTATCATAGAAAACGAGAAATTTGTATCAAAAAAATGGGAAATATCTACTTTCGGGAAAGTTGGTTATCTACTTCCCCAAAAGTAGATAGATTTTCCAATTTTCGGGAAAATAGATTATCGTTTTGGGAAAGTAGATTTTCGTATTTTCGGGAAATATTACCTAATTTTGGGAAGTAGATTATCATAAACAGGAAATTTGTATCATAAAAATGGGAAATATCTACTTTCCGGAAGTTGGTTAGATAACCAAATTTGCCGAAAATAGATATCATAGAAACGGAAATTTGTATCATAAAAATGGAAATATCTACTTTCACGAAAGTTTCTTAGATAACCAACTTTCCGCAAATAGATTATCATAGAAAACATTTGTATCATAAAAATGGGAAATATCGACTTTCCGGGAAAGTTGGTATCTACTTCAATAGATGATTTTCTAATTTCGGGAAAGAGATTATCGACTTTTGGGAAAGTAGATTTTCGTATTTTCGAAATATTACCTAATTTTGGGAAGTAGATTATCATAGAAAACAGGAAATTTGTATCATAAAAATGGGAAATATCTACTTTCCGGGAAAGTTGGTTAGATAACCAAATTTGCTGAAAATAGATTATCATAGAAAACAGGAGAAATTTGTATCATAAAAATGAAATATCTACTTTCCGCGAAAGTTCTTAGATAACCAACTTTCCCGAAAATAGATTATCATAGAAAACGAAATTTGTATCATAAAAATGTGAAATATCTACTTTCGGGAAAGTTGGTTATCTACTTCCCCGAAAAGTAGATAGACCTAATTTTCGGAAAGTAAATTATCGACTTTTTGGGAAAGTAGATTTTCGTATTTTCGGGAAATATTACCTAATTTTGAAGTAGATTATCATAGAAACAAAACAAAAGAAAACGAAATTTGTATCATAAAAATGGGAAATATCTCCTTTCCGGGAAGTTGGTTAGATAACCAAATTTGGAAATAGATTATCATAGAAAACAGAAATTTGTATCATAAAAATGGGAAATATCTACTTTCCGCGAAAGTTTCTTAGATAACAACTTTCGAAAATAGATTATCATAGAAAACGGAAATTTGTATCATAAAAATGGGAAATATCGACTTTCCGAAAAAGTTGGTTAGATAACCAACTTTCCGAAAATAGATTATCATAGAAAACGAGAAATTTGTATCATAAAAAATGAAATATCTACTTTCCGGGAAAGTTGGTTATCTACTTCCCCGAAAGTAGATAGATTTTCTAATTTTCAGGAAAGTAGATTATCGACTTTGGAAAGTAGAATTTTCATATTTTCGAAATATTACCTAATTTTGGGAAGTAGATTATCATAAAAACGGGAAATTTGTATCATAAAAATGGAAATATCTACTTTCCGAGAAAGTTGGTTAGACCAAATTTGCCGAAAATAGATTATCATAGAAACAGGAAATTTGTATCATAAAAATGGAAATATCTACTTTCCGCGAAAGTTTCTTTGATAACCAACTTTCCGAATAGATTATCATAGAAAACGAAATTTGTATCATAAAAATGTGAAATATCTACTTTTCCGGGAAAGTTGGTTATCTACTTCCCAAAAAAAGTAGATTTTCTAATTTTTCGGGAAAGTAGATTATCGACTTTTGGGAAATTAGATTTTCGTATTTTTCGAAATATTACCTAATTTTGGAAGTAGATTATCATAGAAGACAGGAAATTTGCATCATAAAAATGGGAAATATCTACTTCCCGCGAAAATTGATAACCATTTTGCCGAAAAATAGAAAACGGGAAATTTGTATCATAAAAATGGGAAATATCTACTTTCCGGGAAAGTTGGTTAATCAACCAAATTCGCCGAAAATAGATTATCATAGAAAACGAAATTTCATCATAAAAATGGGAAATATCTACTTTCCGGGAAAGAAGTTTCTTTGATAATAACT
>NW_024724942.1:0-8360 GCF_018991925.1 Homarus americanus
ACACACACATGTATTCTTAGAGCTATAGATACATACACAAGTATTCCTTGAGCTATAGATACACACACAGGTATTCTTAGAGCTATTGATACACACACAGGTATTCTTAGAGCTATAGATACACACACATGTATTCTTAGAGCTATTGATACACACACAGGTATTCCTAGAGCTATTGATACACACGCAGGTACTCTTAGAGCTATAGATACACACACAGGTATTCTTTGAGCTATAGATACACTCACAAGTATTCTCAGAACTATAGATACACACACAGGTATACTTAGAGCTATAGATACACACACAGGTATTCTTAGAGCTATAGATACACTCACAGGTATTCTTAGAACTATAGATACACACACAGGTATTCTTAGAGCTATAGATACACACACAGGTATTCTTAGAACTATAGATATACACACACACGTATTCTTAGAGCTATAGATACACACACAGGTATTCCTAGAGCTATTGATACACACACAGGTATTCTTAGAGCTATTGATACACACACAGGTATTCTTAGTGCTACAGATACACACACAGGTATTCTTAGAGCTATAGATACACACACAGGTATTCTTAGATCTATAGATACACACACAAGCATTCTTAGGGAGCTATGGAGAATGCACACACACACACGTATTCTTGGGGCTATAGATACACAGGTGGTTCATAGAGTTATGAATGCACACAGGTAATTTACTAGACTATGAATGCACTGGGTATTCCTGGGGCTATTGATGCACACACAGGTATTCTTAGAGATTTAACACACACAGGTATTCTTAGAGCTATAGATGCACAGACGGGTATTCTTAGAGCTATAGATGCACACACAGGTATTCTTAGAGCTATAGATACACCCTCAGGTATTCTTAGAGCTATAGATACACACACAGGTATTCCTAGAACTATAGATACACACACAGGTATTCTTAGAGGTATAGATACACACACACGTATTCTTAGAGCTATAGATACACACACAGGTATTCCTAGAACTATAGATACACACACAGGTATTCTTAGAGCTATAGATATACACACAGGTATTCTTAGAGCTATAGATACACACACACGTATTCTTAGAGCTATAGATACACACACAGGTATTCCTAGAACTATAGATACACACACAGGTATTCTTAGAGCTATAGATACACACACACACGTGGCTCTAGAGCTATAGATACACACACAGGTATTCTTAGAACCATAGATACACACACAGGTATTCTTAGAGCTATAGATACACACACACAGGGATTCCTAGAAGTATAGATACACCCACAGGTGTTCTTAGAGCTAATGATACACACACAGGTATTCTTAGAGCTATAGATAGACACACAGGTATTCTTAGAGCTATAGATACACACACAGGAATTCTTAGAACTATTGATACACACACAGGTATTCTTAGAGCTATAGATACACACACAGGTATTCTTAGAGCTATAGATACACACACAGGTATTCTTAGAGCTATAGATACACACACACGTATTCTTATAGCTATAGATACACACACAGATATTCCTAGGACTATAAATACACACACAGATATTCTTAGAGCTATAGATACACACACAGGTATTCTTAGAGCTATAGATACACACACAGGTATTCCTAGAACTATAGATACACACACAGGTATTCTTAGAGCTATAGATTCACACACACGTATTCTTAGAGTTATAGATACACACACAGGTATTCCTAGAACTATAGATACACACACAGGTATTCTTAGAGCTATAGATACACACACAGGTATTCTTAGAGCTATAGATACACACACACGTATTCTTAGAGCTATAGATACACACAAAGGTATTCCTAGAACTATAGATACACACACAGGTATTCTTAGAGCTATAGATACACACACACACGTATTCTTAGAGCTATAGATACAAACACACGTATTCTTAGAGCTATAGATACACACACAGGTATTCATAGAGTTATAGATACACACACAGGTATTCCTAGAACTATAGATACACACACAGGTATTCCTAGAGCTATTGATACACACACAGGTATTCTTAGAGCTATAGATACACACACAGGTATTCTTAGAGCTATAGATACACAGACGCGTATTCTTAGAGCTATAGATGCACACACAGGTATTCTTAGAGCTATAGATACACACACAGGTATTCTTAGAGCTATAGATACACACACAGGTATTCCTAGAACTATAGATACACACACAGGTATTCTTAGAGCTATAGATACACACACAGGTATTCTTAGAGCGATTGATACACACACAGGTATTCTTAGAGCTATTGATACACACACAGGTATTCTTAGAGCCACATACACACACATGTATTCTTAGAGCTATTGATACACACACAGTATTCTTAGAGCTATTGATACACACACAGGTATTCTTAGGAGTTATTGATACACACACAGGTATTCTATGAGCTATTGATACACACACAGGTTTTCTTAGAACTATAGATACACACACAGTTATTCTTAGAGCTATAGATACACACACAGGTATTCTTAGAATTTTTGATACACACACAGGTATTCTTAGAACTATAGATACACACACAGTTGTTCTTAGAGCTATAGATACACACACAGGTGTTCTTAGAGCTATAGATACACATACAAGTATTTTTAGAGCTACAGATACACACACAGTTATTCTTAGAGCTATAGATACACACACAGGTATTCTTATAGCTATAGATACACACACAGGTATTCTTAGAGCTATAGATACACACACACGTATTCTTAGAGCTATAGATACCCACACACGTATTCTTAGAGCTATAGATACACACACAGGTATTCATAGAGTTATAGATACACACACAGGTATTCCTAGAACTATAGATACACACACAGGTATTCCTAGAGCTATAGATACACACACAGGTATTCTTAGAGCTATATATACACACACAGGTATTCTTAGAGCTATAGATACACAGACGGGTATTCTTAGAGCTATAGATGCACACACAGGTATTCTTAGAGCTATAGATACACACACAGGTATTCTTAGAGCTATAGATACACACACAGATATTCTTAGAGCTATAGATACACACACAGGTATTCTTAGAGCTATAGATACACACACACGTATTCTTAGAGCTATAGATACACACACACGTATTCTTAGAGCTATAGATACACAGACGGGTATTCTTAGAGCTATAGATGCACACACAGGTATTCTTAGAGCTATAGATACACACACAGGTAATTCTTTAGAGCTATAGATACACACACACGTATTCTTAGAGCTATAGAGATACACACACACAGGTATTCCTAGAACTATAGATACACACACAGGTATTCTTAGAGCTATATACACACACACGTATTCTAGAGCCAGACACACACAATGTATTCTTAGAGCTATAGATACACACACAGGTATTCATAGAGTTATAGATAATACACAGGTATTCCTAGAAATCTATAGATACACACACAGGTATTCCTTTGTGAGCTATTGGATACATTGGTTTTCACAGGTATTCTTAGAGCTTTAGATACACACACAGGTATTCTTAGAGCTATAGATACACAGACGGGTATTCTTAGAGCTATAGATGCACACACAGGTATTCTTAGAGCTATAGATACACCCACAGGTATTCCTAGAACTATAGATACACACACAGGTGTTCTTAGAGCTATAGATACACACACAGGTATTCTTAGAGCTATAGATACACACACACGTATTCTTAGAGCTATAGATACACACACAGGTATTCTAGAACTATAGATACACACACAGTATTCTTAGGAGCTATAGATACACACACACGTATTCTAGAGCTATAGATACACACACACGTATTCTAGAGCTATAGATACACAATATTGCGGGTATTCAGAGCTATAGATACCCACACACGTATTCTTAGAGCTATAGATGCACACACAGGTATTCTTAGAGCTATAGACACACACAGGTATTTTAGAGCTATAGATACACACAGGTATTCCTAGAACTATAGATACACACACAGGTATTCTTAGAGCTATAGATACACACACAGGTATTCTTAGAGCTATTGATACACACACAGGTATTCTTAGAGCTATTGATACACACACAGGTATTCTTAAAGCTATTGATACACACACTTGTATTCGTAGAGCTATTGATACACACACAGGTATTCTTAGAGCTATTGATACACACACAGGTATTCTTAGAGTTATTGATACACACACAGGTATTCTTAGAGCTATTGACAATAATAATAATAGGTATTCTAGAGCTATAGATACACACACAGGTATTCTAGAGTTATAGATACACACACACGCATTCTAGAGCTATAGACACACACAGGTATTCTAGAACTATAGATACACACACAGGTATTCTTAGAACTATAGATACACACACAGGTATTCTTAGAACTATAGATACACACACAGGGATTTCTAGAACTATAGATACCCACACAGGTATTCTTAGAACTATAGATACACACACAGGTATTCTTAGAACTATAGATACACACACAGGTATTCTTAGAGCTATTGATACACACACAGGGATTTCTAGAACTATAGATACCCACACAGGTATTCTTTGAACTATAGATACACACACAGGTATTCTTAGAACTATAGATACACACACAGGTATTCTAGAGCTATAGATACACACACAGATGTTCCTAGAACTATAGATACACACACAGGTATTCCTACAGCTATTGATACACACACAGGTATTCTTAGAGCTATAGATACACACACAGGTGTTCTTTGAGCTATAGATACACACACACAGGTATTCTTAGAGCTATAGATACACACACAGGTATTCTTAGAGCTACAGATACAAACACAGGTATTCTTAGAACTATAGATACACACACAGGTATTCTTAGAGCTATTGATATACACACAGGTTTTCTTAGAACTATAGATACACAGACAGGTATTCTTAGAGCTACAGATACACACACAGGTATTCTTAGAGCTATAGATACACACACAGGTATTATTAGAGCTATAGATACACACACAGGTATTCTTAGAGCTATAGATACACACACAGGTATTCTTAGAGCTATAGATACACACACATGTATTCTTTGAACTATAGATACACACACAGGTATTCTTAGAGCAATTGATACACACATCGGTATTCCTAGAAGTATAGATGCACACAGAGGTATTCTTAGAGCTATTGATACACACACAGGTTTTCTTAGAACTATAGATACACACACAGGTATTCTTTTAGCTATAGATACACACACAGGTATTCATAGAGCTATAGATACACCCACAGGTATTCTTAGAACTATTGATACACACACAGGTATTCTTAGAGCTATAGATGCACACACAGGTATTTCTTGAGCTATAGATACACACACAGTGTGGTCTTTAGAACTATAGATACACACACATGTATTCTTAGAGCTATAGATACACACACACGTATTTCTTAGAGCTATAGATACACACACACGTATTCTAGAGCTAGATACACACACAGGTATTCCTTAGAACTATAGATACACACACAAGTATTCTTAGAGCTATAGATACACACACACAGGTATTCTTAGAGCTATAGATACACACACAGGTATTCCTAGAACTACAGATAACCACACAGGTATTCCTAGAACTATAGATACACACACAGGAATTCTTAGAGATATAGATACACACACAGGTATTCTTAGAGCTACAGATACACACACAGGTATTCTTAGAGCAATAGATACACACACAGGTATTCCTAGAGCTATTGATACACACACAGGTATTCTTAGAGCTATAGATACATACACAGGAATTCTTAGAGCTATAGATACACACACAGGTATTCTTAGAGCTATAGATACACACACAGGTATTCTTAGAACTATAGATACACACACAGGTATTCATAGAGCTATAGATACACACACAGGTATTCTTAGAGCTATAGATACACACACAGGTATTCTTAGAGCTATAGATACAAACACAGGTATTCTTAGAGCTATAGATACACACACAGATGTTCCTAGAACTATAGATACACACTCAGGTATTCCTACAGCTATTGATACACACACAGGTATTCTTAGAGCTATAGATACACACACAGGTATTCTTAGAACTATTGATACACACACTGGTATTCTTAGAGCTATAGATACACACACAGGTATTCTTAGAGCTATCGATACACACACAGGTATTCTTAGAGCTATAGATACAAACACAGGTATTCTTGGAGCTATAGATACACACACAGATGTTCCTAGAACTATAGATACACACACAGGTATTCCTACAGCTATTGATACACACACACGTATTCTTAGAGCTATAGATACACACACACGTATTCTTAGAGCTATAGATACACACACAGGTATTCTAGAACTATAGGATACACACACAGGTATTCTTAGAGCTATAGATACACACACACGTATTCTTAGGAGCCATAGATACCCACACACGTATTCTTAGAGCTATAGATACACACACAGGTATTCATAGAGTTATAGATACACACACAGGTATTCCTAATCCATAGATAATAACACAGGTATTCCTAGAGCCATTGATACACACAGCAGCCTCTAGAGCTATATATACACACACACAGGTGCCTCTTAGGAGCTATAGGATACAACAGACGGGTATTCTTAGAGCTATAGATGCACACACAGGTATTCTAGAGCTACAGATACACACACAGGTATTCTAGAGCTATAGATACACACAGGTATTCTAGAGCTATAGATACACACAGGTATATTCTAGAGCTATAGATACACACACACGTATTCTTAGAGCTATAGATACACACACAGGTATTCCTAGAACTATAGATACACACACAGGTATTCTTAGAGCTATAGATACACACACAGGTATTCTTAGAGCTATAGATACACACACACGTATTCTTAGAGCTATAGATACACACACAGGTATTCCTAGAACTATAGATACACACACAGGTATTCTTAGAGCTATAGATACACACACACGTATTCTTAGAGCTATAGATACACACACACGTATTCTTAGAGCTATAGATACACACACAGGTATTCATAGAGTTATAGATACACACACAGGTATTCCTAGAACTATAGATACACACACAGGTATTCCTAGAGCTATTGATACACACACAGGTATTCTTAGAGCTTTAGATACACACACAGGTATTCTTAGAGCTATAGATACACAGACGGGTATTCTTAGAGCTATAGATGCACACACAGGTATTCTTAGAGCTATAGATACACCCACAGGTATTCCTAGAACTATAGATACACACACAGGTGTTCTTAGAGCTATAGATACACACACAGGTATTCTTAGAGCTATAGATACACACACAGGTATTAATAGAGTTATAGATACACACACAGGTATTCCTAGAACTATAGATACACACACAGGTATTCTTAGAGCTATAGATACACACACGTATTCTTAGAGCTATAGATACACACACGGCCTCTAGAGCTATAGATAACACAATAATAAGGTATTCTAGAGCTATAGATACCACACACGTATTCTAGAGCTATAGATGCACACACAGGTATTCTTAGAGCTATAGATACACACACACGTATTCTTAGAGCTATAGATACACACACAGGTATTCCTAGAACTATAGATACACACACAGGTATTCTTAGAGCTATAGATACACACACAGGTATTCTTAGAGCGATTGATACACACACAGGTATTCTTAGAGCTATTGATACACACACAGGTATTCTTAGAGCTATTGATACACACACATGTATTCTTAGAGCTATTGATACACACACAGATATTCTTAGAGCTATTGATACACACACAGGTATTCTTAGAGTTATTGATACACACACAGGTATTCTTAGAGCTATTGGACACACACACAGGTATTCTTAGAGCCATAGATACACACACAGGTATTCTTAGAGTTATAGATACACACACACGCATTCTTCCAGGAGCTATAGATACACACACAGGCATTCCAGAACTATAGATACACACACACAGGTATTCTAGAGCTATAGATACACACACACGTATTCTTAGAGCTATAGATACCCACACACGTATTCTTAGAGCTATAGATACACACACAGGTATTCATAGAGTTATAGATACACACACAGGTATTCCTAGAACTATAGATACACACACAGGTATTCCTAGAGCTATTGATACACACACAGGTATTCTTAGAGCTATATATACACACACAGGTATTCTTAGAGCTATAGATACACACACGGGTATTCTTAGAGCTATAGATACACACACAGGTATTCTTAGAGCTATAGATACACACACAG
>NW_024724943.1:0-5548 GCF_018991925.1 Homarus americanus
ATTCATGGCACTGAAAGGGTGCCCGGCCCTCACACCCCGGGTCATGGCACTGAATAGGTGCCCTACCCTCACACCCCAGTTCATAACTCTGTCGTGGTGCCCGGGCCTCACACCCCGTTTCATGGCACTAAAGGGGTTCCCGGCCCTCACACCCCGGCTCATGGCACTGAAGGGGTGCCCGGCCCTAAAGCCCAGGGTCATGTCACTGAAGAGGTGCCCGGGCCTCACACCCCGGTTCATGGCACTGAAGCGGTGCCCGGCCGTCACACCCCTGGCCATGGCACTGAAGGTATGCCGGGACCTCACACCCCTGGTCATAGAGCTAAACGAGTGCCCGGCCCTCACCCCCCGGGTCAGTGGGCTGAAGGGGTGCCCAGCCCTCACACACCGTTCATTGCACTGAAGGAGTGACCAACCCTCACACCCCGGGTCATGGTCACTGAAGGGGTGCCCGGCCCTCACACCCCAGGTCATGGCACTGAAGGGGTGCGCGGCCCTCACACCCCGGGTCATGGACCTAAAGGGGTGCCCGGCCCTCACCCTACGGGTCATGGGGTTGAAGCGGTTCCCGGCCCACACACCCCGGATCATGGTGCTGGATGGGTGGCCGGCCCTCACACCCTGGGTCATGTCACTGAAGGGGTGCCCGGCCCTCACACCCCGGTTCATGGCACTGAAGGGGTGCCCGGCCCTCACTCCCCTGATCCCCTGGCACTGAAATCGAAACCGGCCCTAACACATTGGGTCATGGTGCTGAAGGGTGCACGGCCCTCACACCCCGATTCATTTCACTGAAGGGGTGTCGACCCTCACACCCGGGGTCATGTGAAGGGGTGCCCGGCCCTCACACCCGGATTTGCAGCACTGTAGGGGTGCCCGGCCCTCACACCCCGTTTCATGGCACTGAAAGGGTGCCCGGCCCTCACACTCCGGTTCATGACACTGAAGGGGTGCCCGGCCCTCACACCACAGGACATGGGGTTGAAGCGGTTCCCGGCCCTCACACCCCGGGTCATGGTGCTGGAAAGGTGCCCGGCCCTCACACCCCGGGTCATGTCACTGAAGGGGTGCCCGGCCCTCACACCCCAGGTCATGTTACTGAAGGGGTGCCCGGCCCTCACATCCCGGGTCATGGCACTGAAGGGGTGCCTGGCCCTCACACCCCGGGTCATGGTGCTGAAGGGGTGCCCGGCTTTCACACCCCGATTCATGGCACTGAAAGGGTGCCCGGCCCTCACACCCCGGGTTATGTCACTAAAAGGGATGCCCGGCCCTCACACCCCGGGGCATGGGGTTGAAGCGGTTCCCGGCCATCACACCCCGGGTAATGGTGCTGATGGTGTGCCCGGCCCTCACACCCCGATTCTTGGCACTGATATCGAGCCCGGCCCTAGCACTATGGGTCATGGTGCTGAAAGGGTGCCCGGGCCTCACACCCCGATTCATTTCACTGAAAGGGTGCCCGACCCTCACACCCCGGGTCATGTGAAGGGGTGCCCGGCCCTCACACCCCGGTTCGCAGCTCTGAAAGCGTGCCCGGCCCTCACACCCCAGTTCATGACGCTGAAAGGATGCCCGGCCCTCACACCCCGGGTCATGGCACCGAAGGGGTGCACGGATCTCACACCCAGGGTCATGGACCTAAAGGGGTGCCCGGCCCTCACACCACGGGCCATGGGGTTGAAGCGGTTCCCGGCCCTCACACCCCGGGTCATGGTGCTGGAGGGGTGCCCGGCCCTCACTTCCCGGGTCATGTCACTGAAGGGGTGCCCGGCCCTCACACCCCAGGTCATGTCACTGGAGGGGTGCCCAGCCCTCACACCCCGGTTTGCAGCACTGTAGGTGTGCCCAGCCATCACACCCCGTTTCATGGCACTGAAAGGGTGCCCGGCCCTCACACTCCGGTTGATAACACTGAAGGGGTGCCCGGCCCTCACACCCCAGGTCATGTCACTGAAGGGGTTCCCGGCCCTCACACCCCGGGGCATGGGGTTGAAGCCGTTCCCGGCCACAACACCCCGGGTCATGGTGCTGATGGGGTGCCCGGCCCACCCCAGGTCATGTCACTGAAGGGGTGCCCGGCCCTCAAACCCCGGGGCATGGGGTTGAAGCGGTTCCCGGCCATCACACCCCGGGACATGGTGCTGATGGGGTGCCCGGCCCTCACACCCCGATTCTTGGCACCGAAATCGTGCCCGGCCCTAACACTCTGGGTCATGGTGCTGAAGGGGTGCCCGACCCTCACACCACGGGTCATGTGAAGGGGTGCCCGGCCCTCACACCCCGGTTCGCAGCACTGTAGGGGTGCCCGGCCCTCACACCCCGTTTCATGGCACTGAAAGGGTGCCCGGCCCTCACACCCCGGTTGATGACACTGAAGGGATGCCCGGTCCTCACACCCGGGTCATGGCACTGAAGGGGTGCACGGCCCTCACACCGCGAGTCATGGACCTAAAGGGGTGCCCGACCCTCACACCACGGGTCATGGCACTGAAAGAATGCACGGCCCTCACAACCCGGGTCATGGACCTATTGGGGTGCCCGGCCCTCACACCACGGGTCATGGGGTTGAAGCGGTTCCCGGCCCTCACACCCCGGTTCATGGTGCTGGAGTGGTGCCCGGCCCCCACACCCCGGGTCATGTCACTGAAGGGGTGCCGGGCCCTCACATCCCGGGTCATGGCACTGAAGGGGTGCCTGGCCCTCACACCTCGGGTCATGATGCTGAAGGGGTGCCCGGCTTTCACACCCCGATTCATGGCACTGAAAGGGTGCCCGGCCCTGACACCCCGTTTCATGACACTGAAGGGGTGCCCGGCCCTCTCACACCCCCGGGTTCATGGTGACTCCTAGCGGTGCACGCCCTCACACCCCCGGGCTCATGGACCTAAAGGGCTGCTCTGGCCCCTCACACCACGGGATTATATAGGGGCTTGAAGCGGCCCCGGCCCTCACAATCTCGAGTCATGGTGTTGGAGGTGCCCGCTCACACCCCGGGGTCATGGCACTGAAGGGGTGCCTCTGGCCCTCACACCCCGGGTCATAGGCTGAAGGGGTGCACGGCTTTCACCCCGGGATTCTGGCACTGAAGGGGTGCCTTGCGCCTCACACCCTGGGCCGCGTGCCTGAGGGGTGCCCGACCCTCAGACCCCGGGTCATGGGATTGAAGCGGTTCCCGGCCATCACACCCCGGGTTATGGTGCTGAAGGGGTGCCCGACCCTCACACCACGGGTCATGTGAAGGAGTGCTCGGCCCTAACACCCTGTTTCGCAGCACTTTAGAAGTGCCCGGCCCTCACACCCCGTTTCATGGCACTGAAAGGGTGCCCCGCCCTCACACCCCGGGTCATGGGGTTGAAGCGGTTCCCGGCCCTCACACCCCGGGTTATGGTGCTGATGGGGTGCCCGGCCCTCTCACCCCGATTCTTGGCACTGAAAACGAGCCCGGCCCTAACACCCTGGATCATGGTGCTAAAGGGGTGCCCGGCCCTCACACACCGGGTTATGGCACTGAAGGTGTGCCCGAACCTCACACCCCGGGTCATGGCACTGAAGGTGTGCCCGAACCTCACTCCCCGGGTCATGTCACTGAAGGGGTGCCCAGCTCTCACACTCCCGGTCATGGCACTGAAGGGGTGCCCGGCCCTCACACCCCGGATCATGGCACTGAAGGGGTGCCCGGCCCTCACACCCCGGTTCACAGCACTGTAGGGGTGCCTGGCCTTCACACCCCGATTCATGGCACTGAAGGGGTGCCCGACCCTCACACCCCGGGTCATGTGAAGGGGTGCCCGGCCCTCACACCCCGGTTCGCAGCACTGTAGCGGTGCCCGGCCTTCACACCCCGTTTCATCGCACTGAATGGGTGCCCGGCCTTCACACCCCGTTTCACCGCACTGAATGGGTGCCCAGCTCTCACACTCCAGGTCATGGCACTGAAAGGGTGCACAGCCCTCACATCCCGGGTCATGGACCTAATGGGGTGCCCGGGTATCACACCACGGGTCATGGGGTTGAAGCTGTTCCCGGCCCTCACACCCCGGTTTATGGTGCTGGAGGGGTGCCCGGCCCCCACACCCCGGGTCATGTCACTGAAGGGGTGCCGGGCCCTCACACCCCGGGTCATGGCACTGAAGGGGTGCCTGGCCCTCACACCCCGGGTCATGGTGCTGAAGAGGTGCCCGGCTTTCACACCCCGATTCATGGCACTGAAAGGGTGCCCGGCCCTCTCACCCCGTTTCATGAAACTGAAGGGGTGCCCGGCCCTCAAACCCCGGGTCATGTCACTAAAGGGATGCCCGGCCCTTACACCCCGGGTCATGGGGTTGAAGCGGTTCCCGGCCCTAACACTCTGGGTCATGGTGACGAAGGAGTGCCCGGCCCTCACACCCCGTTTCATGACACTGAAGGGGTGCCCGGCCCTCACACCCCAGGTCATGTCACTGAAGGGGTGCACGGCCCTCACACCCCGGGTCATGTATTGAAGGGGTGCCTGGCCCTCACACCCCTATTCATGGCACTGAAAGGGTGCCCGGACCTCACACCCCGTTTCATGACACTGAAGGGGTGCCCGGCCCTCACCCAGATATGTCACTAAAGGGATGCCAGCCCTTACTGGTCATGGGGTTGAGCAGTTCCCGGCCCTAACACTCTGGGTCATGGTGCTGAAGGGGTGCACGGCCCTCACACCCCGATTCATTTCACTGAAGGGGTGCAAAACCCTCACACCCCGGGTCATGTGAAGGGGTGCCCGGCCCTCACACCCCAGTTTGCAGCAATGTAGGGGTGCCCAGCCCTCACACCCCGTTTCATGGCACTGAAAGGGTGCCCGGCCCTCATACTCCGGTTCATGACACTGAAGGGGTGCCCGTCCCTCACACCCCGGGTCATGGCACTGAAGGGGTGCCCGGCCCTCACACCACGGGTCATGGGGTTGAAGCGGTTCCCAGCCCTCACACCCCGGGTCATGGATGCTGGACGGGTGCCCGGCCCTCATACCCCCAGGTCATGTCACTGAAGTTGCCCGGCCCTCAAACCCCGGGGCATGGGGTTGAAGCGGTTCCCGGCCATCACACCCCGGGTCATGGTGCTGATGGGGTGCCCGGCCCTCACACCCCGATTCTTGGCACTGAAATCGAGCCCGGCCCTAACACTCTGGGTAATGGTGCTAAAGGGGAGCCCGGCCCTCACACCCCGATTCATTTCACTGAAGTGGTGCCGGACCCTCACACCTCGGGTCATGTGAAGGGGTGCCCGGCCCTCACACCCCAGTTCGCAGCACTGTAGGGGTGCCCGGACCTCACACCCCGTTCATGGCATTGAAAGGGTGCCGGGCCCTCACACCCCAGTTCTTGACACTGAAGGGGTGCCCGGCCCTCACACCCCGGGTCATGGCACTGAAGGGGTGCACGGCCCTCACACCCCAGGTCATGGACCTAAAGGGGTGCCCAGCCCTCACACCACGGGTCATGGGGTTGAAACGGTTCCCGGCCCTCACACCCCGGGTCATGGTGGTGGAGGGGTGCCCATCCCTCACACCCAGGGTCAT
>NW_024724944.1:0-20807 GCF_018991925.1 Homarus americanus
TTGATTATATGTAGAAGTCCGCGTGCTTATTGGGCTAATGAAATATATATGGATCCTCGTGTTTCCAAGCCGGATTTGGTAAAACGTTGCTCTTATCACCTAAGCGGCACGGTTGGTCCCCATAAGAGGTTCATGGCACCATAAGGTCGTTGAACAGGCTTTGTGTGAAATATAGTAGAGTCTAGCACTGCATTTATTGTCCTGGTTGCCCAGAGGTAGTGTTCCCCGGTCACAGTTATAAGATCGTGAGTCTGAATCCTGGTGGGGTGAGGTGTTGATTATATGTAGAAGTCCGAGTGCTTTATTGGGCTAATGAAATATATATGGATCCTCGTGTTTCCAAGCCGGATTTGGTAAAACGTTGCTCTTATCACCTAAGCGGCACTGGTGGTCCCCTATAGTGGTTCACGGTGCCATAAGCTAATTGGACAGGCTTTGTGTGAATTATAACAGAGTCTAGGACTGCTTATAGTGTCCTGGTAGCCCATAGGTAGCGTTCCTCGGTCACAATTATAAAATCGTGGGTTCGAATCCTGGTGGGGTGAGGTGTTGATTATATGTAGATGTACACATGCTTTATTGGGCTCATGAAATATATATGGATCCTCGTGTTTCGAAGCCGGATTTGGTAAAACGTTGCTCTGATCACCTAAGCGGCACAGATGGTCCCCATTAGAGGTTCACAGCGTCATAAGCTCATTGAACAGGCTTTGTGTGAAATATAGCAGAGTCTAGGACTGCTTTTATTGTCCTGGTGGCCCAGAGGTTGCGTTCCCCGGTCACAATTAGAAGATCGTGGGTTCGAATCCTGGGTGAAGTGTTGATTATATGTAGAAGTCCGCGTGATTTATTGGGCTAATGAAATATATATGGATCCTCGTGTTTCGAAGCCGGATTTTGGAAAACGTTGCTCCGATCACCTAAGCGGCACGGATGGTCCCCATTAGAGGTTCATGGCGCCATAAGGTCGTTGAACATGCTTTGTCAAATATAGTAGAGTCTAGGACTGCTTTTATTGTCCTGGTGGCCCAGAGGTAGCATACCCCGGTCACAATTATAAGATCGTGGGTTCGAATCCTGGTGGGGTGAGGTGTTGATTATATGTAGAAGTCCCCGTGCTTTATTGGGCTAATGAAATATATATGGATCCTCGTGTTTCGAAGCCGGATTTGGTAAAACGTTGCTCTTATCACCTAAGCGGCACTGGTGGTCCCCAGTAGAGGTTCACGGCGCCATAAGCTAGTTGAACAGGCTTTGCGTGAAATATAACTGAGTCTAGGACTGCTTTTAGTGTCATGGTGGTCCACAGGTAGCATTCCCTGGTCACAATTATAAGATTTTGGGTTTGACTCCTGGTGAGGTGAGGTGTTGATTATATGTAGAAATCTACATGCTTTATTGGGCTAATGAAATATATATGGATACTCGTTTTTCGAAGCCGGATTTGGTAAAACGTTGCTCTGATCACCTAAGCGCCACGGGTGGTCCCCATTAGAGGTTCACGGCGCCATAAGCTCATTGAACAGGCTTTTTGTGAAATATAACAGAGTTCAGGACTGCTTTTAGTGTCCTGGTGGCCCAGAGGTAGCGTTCCCCGGTCACAATTATAAGATCGTTGGTTCGAATCCTGGTGGGGTGAGGTGTTGATTATATGTAGAAATGTGCGTGCTCTATTGGGCTAATGAAATAGATATGGATCCTCGTGTTTCGAAGCCGGATTTAGTAAAACGTTACTCTGAACACCTAAGCTGCACTGGTGGTCCTCATTAGAGGTTCACGGCGCCATAAGCTCGTTGAACAGGCTTTGTGTGAAATATAACAGAGTCTAGGACTGCTTTTAGTGTCCTGGTGGTCCACAGGTAGCATTCCCTGGTCACAATTATAAGATTTTGGGTTTGAATCCTGGTGGGGTGAGGTGGTGATTTTATGTAGAAGTCCGCGTGCTTTATTGGGCTAAATAAATGTATTTGGATCCTAGTGTTTCGTAGCCGGATTTGGTAAAACGTTGCTCTGGTCACCAAGCGGCACGTGTGGTCCCCATTAGAGGTTCACGGCGCCATTAGCTCGTTGAACAGGCTTTGTGTGAAATATAACAGAGTCTAGGACTGCTTTTAGTGTCCTGGTGGTCCACAGGTAGCATTCCCTAGTCACAATTATAAGATTTTGGGATTGAATCCTGGTGGGGTGAGGTGTTGATTTTATGTAGAAGTCCGCGTGTTTTATTGGGCTAATGAAATGTATATGGATCCTCGTGTTTCCAAGCCTGATTTGGTATAACCTTGCTCTTATCACCTAAATGGCACTGGTGGTCCCCAGTAGAGGTTCACGGCGCCATAAGCTCGTTGAACAGGCTTTGTGTGAAATATAACAGAGTTTAGGACTGCTTTTAGTCTCCTGGTGGCCCAGAGGTAGAGTTCCCCGGTCACAATTATAAGATCGTGGGTTTGAATCCTGGTGGGGTGCGGTGTTGATTATATGTAGAAGTTTGCGTGCTTTATTGGGCTAATGATATATATATGGATACTCGTGTTTCGAAGCCGGATTTGGTAAAACGCTGCTCTGAAAACCTAAGCGGCACTGGTGGTCCCCAGAAGAGGTTCACGGCGCCATAAGCTCGTTGAACAGGCTTTGCGTGAAATATAACTGAGTCTAGGACAGCTTTTAGTGTCCTGGTGGTCCACAGGTAGCATTCCCTGGTCACAATTATAAGATTTTGGGTTTGAATCCTGGTGGGGTGAGGTGTTGATTTTATGTAGAAGTCTGCGTACGGTATTGGGCTAAAGAAATATATTTGGATCCTCGTGTTTCGTAGCCGCATTTGGTTAAACGTTACTCTGATCACCTAAGCGGCACGGGTGGTCCCCATTAGAGGTTCCTAGCGCCATAAGGTCGTTGAACAGGCCTTTTGTGAAATATAGTAGAGTCTAGGACTGCTTTTATTGTCCTGGTGGCCCAGAGGTAGCATACCCCGGTAACAATTATAAGATCGTGAGTCTGAATCCTGGTGGGGTGAGGTGTTGATTATATGTAGAAGTCCGCGTGCTTTATTGGGCTAATGAAATATATATGTATCCTCGTGTTTCCAAGCCGGATTTGGTAAAACGTTGCTCTGATCACCTAAGCGGCACGGGTGGTCCCCATTAGAGGTTCATGGCGCCATGAGGTCGTTGAACAGGCTTTGTGTGAAATATAGTAGCGTCTAGGACTGCTTTTATTGTCCTGGTTGCCCAGAGGTAGCGTTCCCCGGTCACAATTATAAGATCGTGGGTTCAAATCCTGGTGGGGTGAGGTGGTGATTATATGTAGAAGTCCGCGTGCTTTATTGGGCTAATGAAAAATATATGGATCCTCGTGTTTTGAAGCCGCATTTGGTAAAACTTTGCTCTGATCACCTAAGGGGCACGGGTGGTCCCATATAGTGGTTCACAGCCCCATAAGCTCGTTGAACAGGCTTTGTGTGAAATATAACAGTCTAGGACGGCTTTTAGTGTCCTGGTGGTCCACAGGTAGCATTCCCTGGTCACAATTATAAGATTTTGGTTTTGAATCCTGGTGGGTTGAGGTGTTGATTTTATGTAGAAGTCCGCATGCTTTATTGGGCTAAAGAAATATATTTGGATCCTCGTGTTTCGTAGCCGGATTTGGTAAAACGTTGCTCTGGTCCCCAAGCGGCACGTGTTGTCCCCATTAGAGGTTCACGGCGCAATAAGCTCGTTGAACAGGCATTGTGAAATATAACAGAGTCTAGGACTGCTTTTAGTGTCCTGGTGGTCCACATGTAGCATTCCCTGGTCACAATTATAAGATTTTGGGTTTGAATCCTGGTGGGGTGAGGTGTTGATTTTATGTAGAAGTCCGCGTGCTTTATTGGGCTAATGAAATATATATGGATCCTCGAGTTTCCAAGCCAGATTTGGTAAAACGTTGCTCTGATCAAATAAGCGGCACGGGTGGTCCTCTATAGTGGTTCACGGCGCCATAAGCTCGTTGAACAGGCTTTGTGTGAAATATAGCAGAGTCTAGGACTGCTTTTATTGTCCTAGTGGCCCAGAGGTAGCATAACCCGGTCACAATTATAAGATCGTGGGTTTGAATCCTGGTGGGGTGAGGTGTTGATTATATGTAGAAGTCCGAGTGCTTTATTGGGCTAATAAAATATATATGGATCCTCGTGTTTCCAAGCCGGATTTGGTAAAACGTTGCTCTGATCACCTAAGCGGCACGGGTGGTCCCCATTAGAGGTTCATGGCGCCATAAGGTCGTTGAACAGGCTTTGTGTGAAATATAGTAGAGTCTAGGACTGCTTTTATTGTCCTGGTTGCCAAGAGGTAGCGTTCCCTGGTGACAATTATAAGATCGTGGTTTCAAATCCTGGTGGGGTGAGGTGTTGATTATATGTAGAAGTCTGGGTACTTTATTGGGCTAATGAAATATATATGGATCCTCGTGTTTCGAGCCGGATTTGGTAAAACGTTGCTCTGATCACCTAAGCGGGACGGGTGGTCCCTATTAGAGGTTCATGGCGCCATAAGGTCGTTGAACAGGCTTTGTGTGAAATATAGTAGAGTCTAGGACTGCTTTTATTGTCCTGGTTGCCAAAAGGTAGCGTTCCCCGGTGACAATTATAAGATCGTGGTTTCAAATCCTGGTGGGGTGAGGTGTTGATTATATGTAGAAGTCCGCGTGCTTTATTGGGCTAATGAAATATATATGGACCCTCGTGTTTTGAAGCCGCATTTGGTAAAACGTTGCTCTGATCACCTAAGCGGCACGCACGGTCCCCATTAGAGGTTCACGGAGCCATAAGCTCGTTGAACAGGCTTTGTGTGAAATATAGCAGAGTCTAGGACTGCTTTTATTGTCCTGGTGGCCCAGAGGTAGCGTTCCCCGGTCACAATATAAGATCGTGGGTTTGAATCCTGGTGGGGTGAGGTGTTGATTATATGTAGAATTCTGAGTGCTTTATTGGGCTAATGAAATATATTTTGATCCTCGTGTTTCGAGCCGGAATTGGTAAAACGTTGCTCTGATCACCTAAGCGGCACGGGTGGTCCCCATTAGAGTTTCATGGCGCCATAAGGTCGTTGAACAGGGTTTGTGTGAAATATAGTAGAGTCTAGGACTGCTTTTATTGTCCTGGTGGCCCAGAGGTAGCATACCTCGGTCACAATTATAAGATCGTGGGTCTGAATCCTGGTGGGGTGAGGTGTTGATTATATGTAGAAGTCCGGGTACTTTATTGGGCTAATGAAATATATATGGATCCTCGTGTTTCCAAACCGGATTTTGGAAAACGTTGCTCTTATCACCTAAGCGGCACGGGTGGTCCCCATCAGAGGTTCATGGCGCTATAATATCGTTGAACAGGCTTTGTGTGAAATATAGTAGTGTCTAGGACTGCTTTTATTGTCCTGGTTGCCAAGAGGTAGCGTTCCCCGGTCACAATTATAAGATCGTGGTTTCAAATCCTGGTGGGGTGAGGTGTTGATTATATGTAGAAGTCCGGGTACTTTATTGGGCTAATGAAATATATATGGATTCTCGTGTTTCCAAACCGGATTTTGGAAAACGTTGCTCTTATCACCTAAGCGGCACGGGTGGTCCCCATCAGAGGTTCATGGCGCTATAAGATCGTTGAACAGGCTTTGTGTGAAATATAGTAGAGTCTAGGACTGCTTTTATTGTCCTGGTTGCCAAGAGGTAGCGTTCCCCGGTCACAATTATAAGATCGTGGGTTTGAATCCAGGTTGGGTGAGGTGTTGATTATATGTAGAAGTCCGAGTGCTTTATTGGGCTTATGAAATATATATTGATCCTCATGTTTTGAAACCGGATTTGGTAAAACGTCGCTCTGATCACCTACGCGGCACGGGTGGTCTCCTATAGTGGTTCACAGCGCCATAAGCTCGTTGAACAGGCTTTGTGTGAAATATAGCAGAGTTTAGGACTGCTTTTATTGTCCTGGTGGCCCAGAGGTAGCGTTCCCCGGTCACAATTATAAGATCGTGGGTTTGAATCCTGGTTGGGTGAGGTGTTGATTATATGTAGAAGTCCGAGTGCTTTATTGGGCTTATGAAATATATATTGATCCTCGTGTTTTGAAGCCGGATTTGGTAAAACGTTGCTCTGATCACCTAAGCGGCACGGGTGGTCCGCATTAGAGGTTCACGGCGCCATAAGCTCGTTGAACAGGCTTTGTGTGAAATATACCAGAGTCTAGGACTGCTTTTATTGTCCTGGTGGCCCAGAGGTAGCTTTCCCCGGTCACAATTATACGATCGTGGGTTCAAATCCTGGTGGGGTGAGGTGTTGATTATATGTAGAAGTCCGTGTGCTTTATTGGGCTAATGAAATATATATGGATCCTCGTGTTTCGAAGCCGCATTTGATAAAACGTTGCTCTGATCACCTACGCGGCACGGGTGGTCTCCTATAGTGGTTCACAGCGCCATAAGCTCGTTGAACAGGCTTTGTGTAAAATATAGCAGAGTTTAGGACTGCTTTTATTGTCCTGGTGGCCCAGAGGTAGCGTTCCCCGGTCACAATTATAAGATCGTGGGTTTGAATCCTGGTTGGGTGAGGTGTTGATTATATGTAGAAGTCCGAGTGCTTTATTGGGCTTATGAAATATATATTGATCCTTGTGTTTTGAAGCCGCATTTGGTAAAACGTTGCTCTCATCACCTAAGCGGCACGCGTGGTCCCCATTAGAGGTTCATGGCGCCATAAGGTCGTTGAACAGGCTTTGTGTGAAATATGGTAGAGTCTAGGACTGCTTTTATTGTCCTGGTTGCCCAGAGGTAGCGTTCCCCGGTCACAATATAAGATCGTGGGTTTGAATCCTGGTGGGGTGAGGTGTTGATTATATGTAGAATTCCGAGTGCTTTATTGGGCTAATGAAATATATTTTGATCCTCGTGTTTCGAAGCCGGATTTGGTAAAACGTTGCTCTGATCACCTAAGCGGCACGGGTGGTCCGCATTAGAGGTTCACGGCGCCATAAGCTCGTTGAACAGGCTTTGTGTGAAATATACCAGAGTCTAGGACTGCTTTTATTGTCCTGGTGGCCCAGAGGTAGCTTTCCCCGGTCACAATTATAAGATCGTGGGTTCAAATCCTGGTGGGGTGAGGTGTTGATTATATGTAGAAGTCCGCGTGCTTTATTGGGCTAATGAAATATATATGGATCCTCCTTGTTTCGACGCCTCATTTGTTAAAACGTTGCTCTGATCACCTAAGCGGCACGGGTGGTCCCCTATAGTTGTACAAGCGCCATAAGCTCGTTGAACAGGCTTTGTGTGAAATATAGTAGAGTCTAGGACTGCTTTTATTGTCCTGGTGGCCCAGAGGTAGCATACCCCGGTCACAATTATAAGATCGTGGGTTTGAATTCTGGTGGGGTGAGGTGTTGATTATATGTAGAAGTCCGAGTGCTTTATTGGGCTAATAAAATATATATGGATCCTCGTGTTTCCAAGCCGGATTTGGTAAAACGTTGCTCTGATCACCTAAGCGGCACGGGTGGTCCCCATTAGAGGTTCATGGCGCCATAAGGTCGTTGAACAGGCTTTGTGTGAAATATAGTAGAGTCTAGGACTGCTTTTATTGTCCTGGTGGCCCAGAGGTAGCATATCCCGGTCTCAATTATATGATCGTGGGTTTGAATCCTGGTGGGGTGAGGTGTTGATTATATGTAGAAGTCCGCATGCTTTATTGGGCTAATGAAAGATATATGGATCCTCGTGTTTTAAAACCGGATTTGGAAAAACGGTGGTCTGATCACCTAAGCGGCACGGGTGGTCCCCATTAGAGGTTCACAGTGCCATAAGGTCGTTGAACACGCTTTGTGTGAAATATAGCAGAGTCTAGGACTGCTTTTATTGTCCTGGTGGCCCAGAGGTAGCGTTCCCCGGTCACAATTATAAGATCGTGTGTTCAAATCCTGGTGGGGTGAGGTGTTGATTATATGTAGAAGTCCGAGTGCTTTATTGGGCTAATAAAATATATATGGATCCTCGTGTTTCCAAGCCGGATTTGGTAAAACGTTGCTCTGATCACCAAAGCCGCACGGGTGGTCCAATTAGAGGTTCATGGCGCCATAAGGTCGTTGAACAGGCTTTGTGTGAAATATAGCAGAGTCTAGGAATGGTTTTATTGTCCTGGTGGCCCAGAGGTAGCGTCCCCCGTTCACAATTATAAGATAGTGGGTTCAAATCCTGGTGGGGTGAGGTGTTGATTATATGTAGAAGTCTGCATGCATTTTTGGGCTATTGAAATATATATGGATCCTCGTTTTTCGAAGCCGGATTTGGTAAAACGTTGCTCTGATCACCTAAGCGGCACGGGTGGTCCCCATTAAAGGTTCATGGCGCCATAAGGTCGTTGAACAGGCTTTGTGTGAAATATGGTAGAGTCTAGGACTGCTTTTATTGTCCTGGTTGCCCAGAGGTAACGTTCCCCAGTCACAATTATAAGATCGTGGGTTCAAATCCTGGTGGGGTGAGGTGTTGATTATATGTAGAAGTCCGCATGCATTATTGGGCTAATGAAATATATATGGATCCTCGTGTTTCCAAGCCGGATTTGGTAAAACGTTGCTCTTATCACCTAAGCGGCACAGATGGTCCCCATTAGAGGTTCATGGCGCCATAAGGTCGTTGAACAGGCTTCGTGTGAAATATAGTAGAGTCTAGGACTGCTTTTAGTGTCCTGGTGGTCCACAGGTAGCATTCCCTGGTCACAATTATAAGATTTTGGGTTTGAATCTTGGTGGGGTGAGGTGGTGATTTTATGTAGAAGTCCGCATGCTTTATTGGGCTAAAGAAATATATTTGGATCCTCGTGTTTCGTTGCCGGATTTGGTAAGACGTTGCTCTGGTCACCAAGCGGCACGTGTGGTCCCCATTAGAGTTCACGGCGCCATAAGCTCGTTGAACAGGCTTTGTGTGAAATATAACAGAGTCTAGGACTGCTGATCACCTAAGCCTGGTGGCCCAGTCCCCATTAGAGGTTCACAATAAGGTCGTTGAACAGGCTTTGTGTGAAATATAGTAGAGTCTCGGACTTCTTTATTGTCCTGGTGGCCCAGAGGTAGCATACCCCGGTCACAATTATAAGATCGTGGGTTTGAATCCTTTGTGGGGTGAGGTGTTGATTATATGTAGAAGTCCGCGTGCTTTATTGGGCTAATGAAATATATATGGACCCTCGTGTTTTGAAGCCGCATTTGGTAAAACGTTGCTCTGATCACCTAAGCGGCACGGGTGGTCCCCATTAGAGGTTCACGGCGCCATAAGCTCGTTGAACAGGGTTTGTGTGAAATATAGCATAGTCTAGGACTGCTATTATTTTCCTGGTGGCCCAGAGGTAGCGTTCCCCTTTCACAATTATAAGATCGTGGTTTCAAATCCTGGTGGGGTGAGGTGTTGATTATATGTAGAAGTCTGGGTACTTTATTGGGCTAATGAAATATATATGGATCCTCGTGTTTCGAGCCGGATTTGGTAAAACGTTGCTCTGATCACGTAAGCGGGACGGGTGGTCCCTATTAGAGGTTCATGGCGCCATAAGGTCGTTGAACAGGCTTTGTGTGAAATATAGTAGAGTCTAGGAATGCTTTTATTGTCCTGGTTGCCAAGAGGTAGCGTTCCCCGGTGACAATTATAAGATCGTGGTTTCAAATCCTGGTGGGGTGAGGTGTTGATTATATGTAGAAGTCCGCGTACTTTATTGGGCTAATGAAATATATATGGACTCGTGTTTTGAAGCCGCATTTGGTAAAACGTTGCTGATCACCTAAGCGGCATGGTGGTCCCCATTAGAGGTTCACGAGCCATAAGCTCGTTGAACAGGCTTTGTGTGAAATATAGCAGAGTCTAGGACTGCTTTTATTGTCCTGGTGGCCCAGAGGTAGCGTTCCCCTTTCACAATTATAAGATCGTGGGTTTAAATCCTGGTGGGGTGAGGCGTTGATTATATGCAGAAGTCTGCGTGCTTTATTGGGCTAATGAAATATATATGGATCCTTGGGTTTCAAAGCCACATTTGGTTAAACGTTGCTCTGATCACCTAAGCGCCACGGGTGGTCCCCATTAGAGGTTCATGGCGCCATAAGATCGTTGAACAGGCTTTGTGTGAAATATGGTAGAGTCTAGGACTGCTTTTATTGTCCTTGTTGCCCAGGGGTAGCGTTCCCCGGTCACAATTATAAGATCGTGGGTTTGAATCCTGGTGGGGTGAGGTGTTGATTATATGTAGAAGTCCGCGTGCTTTATTGGGCTAATGAAATATATATGGATCATCGAGTTTCGAAGCCGCATTTAGTAAAACGTTGGTTTGATCACCTAAGCGGCACGGGTGGTCCCCATTAGAGGTTCACGTCGCCATAAGCTCGTTGAACAGTCTTTGTGTGAAATATAGCAGAGTCTAGGACTGCATTTATTGTCCTAGTGTCCCAGAGGTAGCGTTCCCCTGTCACAATTATAAGATCGTGGGTTCAAATCCTGGTGGGGTGAGGTGTTGATTATATGTAGAAGTCCGCGTGCTGTATTGGGCTAATGAAATATATATGGATCCACGTGTTTCGAGCCGGAATTGGTAAAACGTTGCTCTGATCACCTAAGCGGCACGGGTGGTCCCCATTAGAGGTTCACGGCGCCATAAGGTCGTTGAACAGGGTTTGTGTGAAATATAGTAGAGTCTAGGACTGCTTTTATTGTCCTGGTGGCCCAGAGGTAGCATATCCCGGAAACAATTATAAGATCGTGGGTTTGAATCCTGGTGGGGTGAGGTGTAGATTAAATATAGAAGTCCGCGTGCTTTATTGGGCTAATGAAATATATATGGACCCTCGTGTTTTGAAGCCGCATTTGGTAAAACATTGCTCTGATCACCTAAGCGGCACGGGTGGTCCCCATTAGAGGTTCATGGCGCCATAAGCTCGTTGAACAGGCTTTGTGTGAAATATAGCAGAGTCTAGGACTGCTTTTATTGTCCTGTTGGCCCAGAGGTAGCATACCTCGGTCACAATTATAAGATCGTGGGTCTGAATGTCCTGGTGGGGTGAGGTGTTGGGTATATGTAGAGATCCGGGGTACTTTGTGGGCTAATGAAATATATATATGGATCTCGTGTTTTCCAAACGGATTTTGAAAAGCTCGTTGCTCTCTCTTATCACCTCGCGGCACAGGTGGTCCCCATCAAATACATGGCTATAACATCGTTGAACGAGCTTTGTGTGAAATATAGTAGAGTCTAGGACTGCTTTTATTGTCCTGGTTGCCAAGAAGTGGCGTTCCCGGTCACAATTATAAGATCGTGGTTTGCAAATCCTGGTGGGGTGAGGTGTTGATTATATGTAGAAGTCGGGTACTTTATTGGGTAATGAAATATATATGGATCCTCGTGTTTCCAAACCCGGATTTTGCAGGAAAACTTTGCTCTTATCACACCTAAACGCAGGTGGTCCCCATCAAGAGGTTCATGGCGCTATAAGATCGTTGAACAGGCTTTGTGTGAAATATAGTAGAGTCTAGGACTGCTTTTATTGTCCTGGTTGCCAAGAGGTAGCGTTCCCCGGTCACAATTATAAGATCTTGGGTTCAAATCCTGGTGGGGTGAGGTGTTGATTATATGTAGAAGTCCGTGTGCTTTATTGGGCTAATGAAATATATATGGATCCTCGTGTTTCGAAGCCGCATTTGGTAAAACTGTGCTCTGATCACCTACGCGGCACGGGTGGTCTCCTATAGTGGTTCACAGCGCCATAAGCTCGTTGAACAGGCTTTGTGTGAAATATAGCAGAGTTTAGGACTGCTTTTATTGTCCTGGTGGCCCAGAGGTAGCGTTCCCCGGTCACAATAATAAGATCGTGGGTTTGAATCCTGGTGGGGTGAGGTGTTGATTATATGTAGAAGTCCGAGTGCTTTATTGGGCTTATGAAATATATATTGATCCTCGTGTTTCGAAGCCGGATTTGGTAAAACGTTGCTCTGATCACCTAAGCGGCACGGGTGGTCCGCATTAGAGGTTCACGGCGCCATAAGCTCGTTGAACAGGCTTTGTGTGAAATATACCAGAGTCTAGGACTGCTTTTATTGTCCTGGTGGCCCAGAGGTAGCTTTCCCCGGTCACAATTATAAGATCGTGGGTTCAAATTCTGGTGGGGTGAGGTGTTGATTATATGTAGAAGTCCGTGTGCTTTATTGGGCTAATGAGTATATATGGATCTCGTGTTTCGAAGCGCTTATTTGGTAAAGCGTTGCTGATCACCTCGCGTGGTGGTCTCTATAGTGGTTCTGGCGCCATAAAGCTCGTTGAACAGGCTTTGTGTGAAATATATGCTTGAGAGTTTGAGGACTGCTTTTGTGTCTGAGTGGCCCAGAGTAGCGTTCCCCGGTCACAATTATAAGATCGTGGGTTTGAATCCTGGTTGGGTGAGGTGTTGATTATATGTAGAAGTCCGAGTGCTTTATTGGGCTTATGAAATATATATTTATCGTCGTGTTTTGAAGCCGCATTTGGTAAAACGTTGCTCTCATCACCTAAGCGGCACGCGTGGTCCCCATTAGAGGTTCATGGCGCCATAAGGTCGTTGAACAGGCTTTGTGTGAAATATGGTAGAGTCTAGGACTGCTTTTATTGTCCTGGTTGCCCAGATGTAGCGTTCCCCGGTCACAATTATAAGATCGTGGGTTCAAATCCTGGTGGGGTGAGGTGTTGATTATATGTAGAAGTCCGTGTGCTTTATTGGGCTAATGAAATATATATGGATCCTCGTGTTTCGAAGCCGCATTTGGTAAAAAGTTGCTCTGATCACCTAAGCGGCACGGGTGGTCTCCTATAGTGGTTCACAGCGCCATAAGCTCGTTGAACAGGCTTTGTGTGAAATATAGCAGAGTTTAGGACTGCTTTTATTGTCCTGGTGGCCCAGAGGTAGCGTTCCCCGGTCACAATATAAGATCGTGGGTTTGAATCCTGGTGGGGTGAGGTGTTGATTATATGGAGAATTCCGAGTGCTTTATTGGGCTAATGAAATATATATTGATCCTCGTGTTTCGAAGCCGGATTTGGTAAAACGTTGCTCTGATCACCTAAGCGGCACGGGTGGTCTCCTATAGTGGTTCACAGCGCCATAAGCTCGTTGAACAGTCTTTGTGTGAAATATAGCAGAGTCTAGGACTGCTTTTATTGTCCTGGTGGCTCAGAGATAGCGTCCCCCGGTCACAATTATAAGATTGTGGGTTCAAATCCTGGTGGGGTGAGGTGTTGATTATATGTAGAAGTCCGCGTGCTTTATTGGGCTAATGAAATATATATGGATCCTCCTTGTTTCGACGCCTCATTTGTTAAAACGTTGCTCTCATCACCTAAGCGGCAGGGGTGGTCCCCATTAGAGGTTCACGGTGCCATAAGCCCGTTGAACAGGCTTTGTGTGAAATATAGCAGAGTCTAGGAATGCTTTTATTGTCCTGGTGGCCCAGAGGTAGCGTCCCCCAGTCACAAATATAAGATAGTGGGTTCAAATCCTGGTGGGGTGAGGTGTTGATTATATGTAGAAGTCCGTGTGCTTTATTGGGCTAATAAAATATATATGGATCCTCGAGTTTCGAAGCCGGATTTGGAAAAACGTTACTCTGATCACCTAAGCGGCACGGGTTGTCCCCATTAGAGGTTCATGGTGCCATAAGGTCGTTGAACAGGCTTTGTGTGAAATATAGTAGAGTCTAGGACTGCTTTTATTGTCCTGGTGGCCCGGAGGTAGCATACCCCGGTCACACTTATAAGATCGTGGGTTTGAATCCTGGTGGGGTGAGGTGTTGATTATATGTAGAAGTCTGCATGCTTTATTGGGCTAATGAAATATATATGGACCCTCGTGTTTTGAAGCCGCATTTGGTAAAACGTTGCTCTCATCACCTAAGCGGCACGCGTGGTCCCCATTAGAGGTTCACGGCGCCATAAGCTCGTTGAACAGGGTTTGTGTGAAATATAGCAGAGTCTAGGACTGCTATTATTTTCCTGGTGGCCCAGAGGTAGCGTTCCCCTTTCACAATTATAAGATCGTGGTTTCAAATCCTGGTGGGGTGAGGTGTTGATTATATACTTAGGGTCGGGTACTGTGGGCTAAGGAAATATATATGGATCCTCGTGTTTCGAGCCGGATTTGGTAAAACGTTGCTCTGATCACCTAAGCGGGACGTGTGGTCCCTATTAGAGGTTCATGGCGCCATAAGGTCGTTGAACAGGCTTTGTGTGAAATATAGTAGAGTCTAGGACTGCTTTTATTGTCCTGGTTGCCAAGAGGTAGCGTTCCCCGGTGACAATTATAAGATCGTGGTTTCAAATCCTGGTGGGGTGAGGTGTTGATTATATGTAGAAGTCCGCGTGCTTTATTGGGCTAATGAAATATATATGGACCCTCGTGTTTTGAAGCCGCATTTGGTAAAACGTTGCTCTGATCACCTAAGCGGCACGCGTGGTCCCCATTAGAGGTTCACGGACCCATAAGCTCGTTGAACAGGCTTTGTGTGAAATATAGCAGAGTCTAGGACTGCTTTTATTGTCCTGGTGGCCCAGAGGTAGCGTTCCCCTTTCACAATTATAAGATCGTGGGTTTAAATCCTGGTGGGGTGAGGCGTTGATTATATGCAGAAGTCTGCGTGCTTTATTGGGCTAATGAAATATATATGGATCCTCGGGTTTCAAAGCCACATTTGGTTAAACGTTGCTCTGATCACCTAAGCGCCACGGGTGGTCCCCATTAGAGGTTCATGGCGCCATAAGATCGTTGAACAGGCTTTGTGTGAAATATGGTAGACTCTAGGACTGCTTTTATTGTCCTTGTTGCCCAGGGGTAGCGTTCCCCGGTCACAATTATAAGATCGTGGGTTTGAATCCTGGTGGGGTGAGGTGTTGATTATATGTAGAAGTCCGAGTGCTTTATTGGGCTTATGAAATATATATTTATCCTCGTGTTTTGAAGCCGCATTTGGTAAAACGTTGCTCTCATCACCTAAGCGGCACGCGTGGTCCCCATTAGAGTTTCATGGCGCCATAAGGTCGTTGAACAGGCTTTGTGTGAAATATGGTAGAGTCTAGGACTGCTTTTGTTGTCCTGGTTGCCCAGAGGTAGCGTTCCCCGGTCACAATTATAAGATCGTGGGTTCAAATCCTGGTGGGGTGAGGTGTTGATTATATGTAGAAGTCCGTGTGCTTTATTGGGCTAATGAAATATATATGGATCCTCGTGTTTCGAAGCCACATTTGGTAAAACGTTGCTCTGATCACCTACGCGGCACGGGTGGTCTCCTATAGTGGTTCACAGCGCCATAAGCTCGTTGAACAGGCTTTGTGTGAAATATAGCAGAGTTTAGGACTGCTTTTATTGTCCTGGTTGCCCAGAGGTAGCGTTCCCCGGTCACAATTATAAGATCGTGGGTTTGAATCCTGGTTGGGTGAGGTGTTGATTATATGTAGAAGTCCGAGTGCTTTATTGGGCTTATGAAATATATATTGATCCTCGTCTTTTGAAGCCGCATTTGGTAAAACGTTGCTCTCATCACCTAAGCAGCACGCATGTTCCCCATTAGAGGTTCATGGCGCCATAAGGTCGTTGAACAGGCTTTGTGTGAAATATGGTAGAGTCTAGGACTGCTTTTATTGTCCTGGTGGCCCAGAGGTAGCTTTCCCCGGTCACAATTATAAGATCGTGGGTTCAAATCCTGGTGGGGTGAGGTGTTGATTATATGTAGAAGTCCGCGTGCTTTATTGGGCTAATGAAATATATATGGATCCTCCTTGTTTCGACGCCTCATTTGTTAAAACGTTGCTCTGATCACCTAAGCGGCACGGGTGTCCCCATTAGAGGTTCACGGTGCCATAAGCCCGTTGAACAGGCTTTGTGTGAAATATAGCAGAGTCTAGGAATGCTTTTATTGTCCTGGTGGCCCAGAGGTAGCGTCCCCCGGTCACAAATATAAGATAGTGGGTTCAAATCCTGGTGGGGTGAGGTGTTGATTATATGTAGAAGTCCGTGTGCTTTATTGGGCTAATAAAATATATATGGATCCTCGAGTTTCGAAGCAGCATTTAGTAAAACGTTGCTCTGATCACCTAAGAGGCATGGGTCGTCCCCATTAGAGGTTCACGTCGCCATAAGCTCGTTGAACAGGCTTTGTGTGAAATATAGCAGAGTCTAGGACTGCTTTTATTGTCCTAGTGTCCCAGAGGTAGCGTTCCACGGTCACAATTATAAGATCGTGGGTTCAAATCCTGGTGGGGTGAGATGTTGATTATATGTAGAAGTCCGCGTGCTTTATTGGGCTAATGAAATATATATGGATCTTCGTGTTTCGAAGCCGCATTTGGTAAAAAGTTGCTCTGATCAACTAAGCGGCACGGGTGGTCTCCTATAGTGGTTCACAGCGCCATAAGCTCGTTGAACAGGCTTTGTGTGAAATATAGCAGAGTCTAGGACAGCTTTTATTGTCCTAGTGGCCCAGAGGTAGCATTCCCCGGTCACAATTATAAGATCGTAGGTTCAAATCCTGCTGGGGTGAGGTGTTGATTATATGTAGAAGTCCGCGTGCTTTATTGGGCTAATGAAATATATTTGGATCCTCCTTGTTTCGACGCCTCATTTGTTAAAACGTTGCTCTGATCACCTAAGCGGCGCGGGTGTCCCCATTAGAGGTTCACGGTGCCATAAGCCCGTTGAACAGGCTTTGTGTGAAATATAGCAGAGTCTAGGAATGCTTTTATTGTCCTGGTGGCCCAGAGGTAGCGTCCCCCGGTCACAAATATAAGATAGTGGGTTCAAATCCTGGTGGGGTGAGGTGTTGATTATATGTAGAAGTCCGTGTGCTTTATCGGGCTAATAAAATATATATGGATCCTCGAGTTTCGAAGCCGCATTTAGTAAAACGTTGCTCTGATCACCTAAGAGGCATGGGTCGTCCCCATTAGTGGTTCACGTCGCCATAAGCTCGTTGAACAGGCTTTGTGTGAAATATAGTAGAGTCTAGGACTGCTTTTATTGTCCTGGTGGCCCAGAGGTAGCATACCCCGGTCACACTTATAAGATCGTGGGTTTGAATCCTGGTGGGCTGAGGTGTTGATTATATGTAGAAGTCCGCGTGCTTTATTGGACTAATGAAATATATATGGACCCTCGTGTTTTGAAGCCGCATTTGGTAAAACGTTGCTCTCATCACCTAAGCGGCACGCGTGGTCCCCATTAGAGGTTCACGGAGCCATAAGCTCGTTGAACAGGCTTTGTGTGAAATATAGCAGAGTCTAGGACTGCTTTAATTTTCCTGGTGGCCCAGAGGTAGCGTTCCCCTTTCACAATTATAAGATCGTGGGTTTTAAATCCTGGTGGGGTGAGGCGTTGATTATATGCAGAAGTCTGCGTACTTTATTGGGCTAATGAAATATATATGGATCCTCGGGTTTCGAAGCCGCATTTGGTTAAACGTTACTCTAATCAACTAAGCGCCACGGGTGGTCCCCATTAGAGGTTCATGGCGCCATAAGGTCGTTGAACAGTCTTTGTGTGATATATAGTAGAGTCTAGGACTGCTTTTATTGTCCTGGTGGCCCAGCTGTAGCATACCCCGGTCACAATTATAAGATCGTGGGTCTGAACCCTGGTGGGGTGAGGTGTTGATTATATGTAGAAGTCCGAGTGCTTTATTGGGCTAATGAAATATATATGGATCCACGTGTTTCGAAGCCGGATTTGGTAAAACGTTGCTCTGATCACCTAAGCGGCACATGTGGTCCCCATTAGAGGTTCACACCGCCATAAGCTCGTTGAACAGGCTTTGCGTGAAATATAACAGAGTGTAGGACTGCTTTTAGTGTTCTGGTGGTCCACAGGTAGCGTTCCCTGTTCACAATTATAAGATCGTGGTTCTGAATCCTGGTGGGGTGAGGTGTTGATTATATGTAGAAGTCCGCGTGCTTTATTGGGCTAATGAAATATATATGGATCCTCGTGTTTCCAAGCCGGATTTGGTAAAACGTTGCTCTTATCACCTAAGCGGCACGGATGGTCGCCATTACAGGTTCATGGCGCCATAAGGTCGTTGAACAGGCTTTGTGTGAAATATGGTAGAGTCTAGGACTGCTTTTATTGTCCTGGTTGACCAGAGGTAGCGTTCCCCGGTCACATTTATAAGATCGTGGGTTCAAATCCTGGTGGGGTGACGTGTTGATTATATGTAGAAGTCCGCGTGCTCTATTGGGCTAATGAAATATATATGGATCCTCGTGTTTCCAAGCCGGATTTGGTAAAACGTTGCTCTTATCTCTTAAGCGGCACGGGTGGTCCCGTATAGTGGTTCACGGTGCCATAAGCTCGTTGAACAGGCTTTATGTGAAATATAACAGAGTCTAGGACTGCTTTTATTGTCCTGGTGGCCCAGAGGTAGCGTTCCCCGGTCACAATTATAAGTATGTGTGTTTGAATCCTGGTGGGGTGAGGTGTTGATTATATGTTGAAGTCCGAGTGCTTTATTGGGCTAATGAAATATATATGGATCCTCAGGTTTCAAAGCCGCATTTGGTTAAACGTTACTCTGATCAACTAAGCGGCACGGGTGGTCCCCATTACAGGTACATGGCGCCATAAGGTCGTTGAACAGGCTTTGTGTGAAATATAGTAGAGTCTAGGACTGCTTTTATTGTCCTGGTGGCCCAGAGGTAGCATACCCCGGTCACAATTATAAAATCGTGGTTCTGAATCCTGGTGGGGTGAGGTGTTGATTATATGTAGAAGTCCGAGTGCTTTATTGGGCTAATGAAATATATATACGGACCCTCGTGTTTTGAAGCCGCATTTGGTAAAACGTTGCTCTCATCACCTAAGCGGCACGGGTGGTCCCCATTAGAGGTTTACGGAGCCATAAGCTCGTTGAACAGGCTTTGTGTGAAATATAGCAGAGTCTAGGACTGCTTTTATTGTCCTGGTGGCCCAGAGGTAGCGTTCCCCGGTCACAATTAGAAGATTGGCTTCAAATCCTGGTGGGGTGAGCCGTTGAATATATGTAGAAGTCCGCGTGCTTTTTTGGGCTAATGAAATATATATGGATCCACGTGTTTCGAAGCCGGATTTGGTAAAACGTTGCTCTGATCACCTAAGCGGCACAGGTGGTCCCCATTAGAGGTTCCTGGCGCCATAAGGTCATTGAACAGGCTTTGTGTGAAATATAGATGAGTCTAGAACTGCTTATAGTGTCCTGGTGGCCCATAGGTATCGTTCCTTTTTCACAATTATAAGATCGTGGGTTTGAATCCTGGTGGGTTTAGGTGTTGATTATATGTAGAAGTCCGCGTGCTTTATTGGGCTAATGAAATATATATGGACCCTCGTGTTTTGAAACCGCATTTGGTAAATCGTTGCTCTGATCACCTAAGCGGCACGGGTGATCCCCATTAGAGGTTCACGGCGACATAAGCTCGCTGAACAGGCTTTGTGTGAAATATAGCAGAGTCTAGGACTGCTTTTATTTTCCTGGAGGCCCAGAGATAGCGTTCCCAGGTCACAATTATATGATCGTGGGTTTAAATCCGGGTGGGGTGAGGTGTTGATTTTATGTAGAAGTCCGCATGCTTTATTGGGCTAATGAAATATATATGGATCCTCGCGTTTCCAAGCCGGATTTGGTAAAACGTTGCTCTGATCTCCTAAGCGGCACATGTGGTCCCCATTAGAGGTTCACACCGCCATAAGCTCGTTGAACAGGCTTTGTGTGAAATATGGTAGAGTCTAGGACTGCTTTTATTGTCCTGGTTGCCCAGAGGTAGCGTTCCCCGGTCACATTTATAAGATCGTGGGTTCAAATCCTGGTGGGGTGAGGTGCTGATTATATGTAGAAGTCCGCTACTCTATTGGGCTAATGAAATATATATGGATCCTAGTGTTTCCAAGCCGGATTTGGTAAAACGTTGCTCTTATCACCTAAGCGGCACGGGTGGTCCCCATTAGAGGTTCATGGCACCATAAGGTCGTTGAACAGCCTTTGTGTGAAATATAGTAGAGTCTAGGACTGCATTTATTGTCCTGGTTGCCCAGAGGTAGCGTTCCCCGGTCACAATTATAAGATCGTGTGTTCAAATCATGGTGGGGTGAGGTGTTGATTATATGTAGAAGTCCGCATGCATTATTGGGCTAATGAAATATATATGGATCCTCGTGTTTCCAAGCCGGATTTGGTAAAACGTTGCTCTTATCACGTAAGCGGCACGGGTGGTCCCCTATAGTGGTTCACGGTGGCATAAGCTCGTTGAACAGGCTTTATGTGAAATATAACAGAGTCTAGGACTGCTTATAGTGTCCTGGTGGCCCATAGGTAGCGTTCCTCGGTCACAATTATAAGATCGTGGGTTCGAATCCTGGTGGGGTGAGGTGTTGATTATATGTAGAAGTCCGCGTGCGTTATTGGGCTAATGAAATATATATGGATCCTCGTGTATCGAAGCCGGATTTGGTAAAACGTTGCTCTGATCACCTATGCGGCACGGGTGGTCCCCATTAGAGGTTCACAGCGCCATAAGCTCGTTGAACTGGCTTTGTGTGAAGTATAGCAGAGTCTAGGACTGCTTTTATTGTCCTGGTGGCCCAGAGGTAGCGTTCCCCGGTCACAATTATAAGATCGTGGCTTCAAATCCTGGTGGGGTGAGGCGTTGATTATATGTAGAAGTCCGCGTGCTTTATTGGGCTAATGAAATATATATGGATCCTCGTGTTTCCAGCCGGATTTGGTAAAACGTTGCTCTGATCACCTAAGCGGTACGGTGGTCCC
>NW_024724945.1:0-13327 GCF_018991925.1 Homarus americanus
CCCTGCCGTTTCAGGGCATACACCACATCCATGGCGGTGACGGTCTTCCTTTTTGCGTGCTCGGTGTAGGTGACGGCGTCACGGATGACGTTCTCCAGAAACACCTTGAGGACGCCGCGGGTCTCCTCGTAGATGAGGCCGGATATACGTTTAACACCTCCACGCCGAGCTAGACGACGAATGGCGGGCTTGGTGATACCCTGGATGTTGTCACGAAGCACCTTACGATGGCGCTTGGCGCCACCCTTTCCAAGTCCCTTGCCTCCTTTGCCTCGTCCAGTCATGTTGTTGTGGTTGCTACTACAGGTGGTCCTGGTGTGGCTTCGCCCACGGTTTGGTGGGAGTAGGTGGCGTGCTGTGGACGCAGCGGTAGTATCGTTCATCCAAGGCCGTCCCTCCCTCTTGGAGGTGGGGCGTAGCTTGCGGATGACGCATGCGGCACTCGTGGCCAATGAGGTGGCCACTGAGGTGGAGAATGTCTGTATATAAGCCCGCCAGCCTGCCGGGCCGCCCGTATTGACTATTTCGTCGTCGAGATGGCCCGTACTAAACAGACTGCCCGCAAGTCCACTGGAGGCAAGGCTCCACGGAAGCAGCTTGCCACCAAGGCAGCTCGCAAGTCCGCCCCAGCCACCGGTGGTGTCAAGAAGCCCCATCGTTACAGGCCCGGAACCGTCGCCCTTCGTGAGATCCGTCGTTACCAGAAGAGCACAGAGCTACTCATCAGGAAGCTGCCCTTCCAGCGCCTGGTGCGTGAGATCGCCCAGGATTTCAAGACTGACCTGCGCTTCCAGTCGTCTGCCGTCGTGGCTCTGCAGGAAGCCTCTGAGGCTTACCTGGTGGGTCTTTTCGAGGACACCAACCTGTGTGCCATTCACGCCAAGCGCGTTACCATCATGCCCAAGGACATCCAGCTGGCCCGGCGCATCCGCGGAGAGCGTGCTTAAGTCCTCTTCCTTGGGGAAAAAGAAAAAGCACAACAAAACCTACCAGACATCTATAACTCGGCCCTTCTCAGGGCCAAAGAACTGTTCTGAAGATAATTTTCATGACAATCGAAATGGTTGGTGGTAGGAGAGCGTTAATTTCGGTTACCCAAATCGCCTAACGGTAAGTTGGTAACATTCGTGCAGGCACGAATGTATAGTAGGTCATCAATTCGGGAGGTGGGTGGGTGCAACAAACAAGAGCTAGTAACAAATAAATGTATAAAGAATAAGTAAGTAAATAAATAAATAAAATAAAAGAAAATACAATAAAATAAAAGAAAATACAATAAAATACAATAAAATAAAATAAATTGTTTACATGAAATAGGCGTGCTGCAAACATGAAATGAAGCCCAAACACACTCCATGTATGTCACTTTGCAGTGGGTGTAAAAGTACTCCACGCAGAATTTATTTATTTATTTATTATGTTTCGATTTAGTCCGGTTTCTACGCCAATAGAGAATGCAGATTATTATAATTTTTTTTTTTTTTTATTTCCCTCTCAATATATCACTGTCGGTAACTGTCTCTTTAACATGTAACTGTGGCTCCGATGGAGCCGATTAAGTTGTAGTAGTGGGATGGCGTGTTTGTTGTGCACAAGTAACCTCTTACTTGGAAGAGGTGTACTTGGTGACAGCCTTGGTGCTCTCAGACACGGCATGCTTGGCCAGTTCACCGGGCAGCAAGAGTCGGACAGCTGTCTGGATTTCCCGACTTGTAATGGTGGAGCGTTTGTTGTAGTGCGCCAGGCGGGAAGCCTCGGCAGCGATGCGCTCGAAGTTGTCGTTCACGAAAGAGTTCATGATGGACATAGCTTTGGAGGAGACTCCTGTGTCGGGGTGCACTTGCTTCAGTACCTTGTAGATGTAGATGCTGTAGCTTTCCTTCCTCCTGCGCTTCTTCTTCTTGTCACCCTTGGCAATGGCCTTCTGGGCCTTTCCAGCCTTCTTGGCAGCCTTTCCGGAAGTTTTGGGAGGCATGGCGGCACAGTTACTCGTGGCGCGGAGCGAGAGAATTGGAAACTGGCCCGACTAACTTTTCCTTATATACCGAGCGGGCCGCTCAGGATCAGACTGGCTGCAGCTACGGCTCTCTTACATTGGTTGGGTCCGCGAGACGGCCACCTGGCCTGATCCTGAGCTTGGTATAAAAGACCAAGGTGGCGGGCGGAAATTTAACTCCTATCACGAAAAGCAGCAGCAGCAACATGTCAGGACGCGGCAAGGGAGGCAAGGTGAAGGGCAAGTCAAAGTCCCGTTCTAGCAGGGCCGGACTCCAGTTCCCCGTGGGTAGGATCCACCGTCTCGTGCGTAAAGGCAACTATGCTGAGCGTGTTGGTGCAGGTGCACCTGTGTACCTTGCAGCCGTCATGGAGTACCTGGCAGCAGAAGTGCTCGAGCTGGCCGGTAACGCCGCCCGCGACAACAAGAAGACCCGCATTATCCCGCGTCATCTTCAGCTTGCCATTCGCAATGACGAGGAGCTGAACAAGCTCCTGTCTGGAGTCACCATTGCCCAAGGGGGTGTCCTTCCTAACATCCAAGCTGTGCTCCTCCCCAAGAAGACAGAGAAGAAATAAGAACCCAAGGTTCGTTCACACAAGACAACCTAACCAAACAGGCTCCTTTCGGAGACACAGGATATCACTTAAAGAGAGAAATATACGACATCAACGTTTTGCAGGATAACACTCTATTTTACGTGTAATTAGCATAGTATTGTGGAAATTGAGTGAAATTGTTTTTGAATGTTGTAGATGTGAAGGGGTACTGCGGGGGCCTGGGGTGGGGGACTTAAACGGGACTTAGAAGGGCCCAAGAAGCAGCAGCAGCAGCAGCAGCAGCAGCAGCAGCAAGGGAGGCGACCTTATTTTCACTCTGGTTCATTGACAGTACACATTTACCAGCAGCATACATTGGAGTCATATTGTAATTGTAGACTAATCAGTGTGGGCTAGCTAGCTAGCCAATTTGGGATAAACAGCAAGAATGTAATGTCCTCAATGAAGTAATGACATAGTTCAAGATACAATAAGTGAGGTGGCCTGAAGTCTTTGACAGTGTCACATTCAATAATATAGTGCTTTGAAGGTGTATCACAAAGTTTACATGCTGAGTGTTCCGGTATGGGTACAGCGTTACTAACTTGCCAGATGTGTCTGTATCCTAACCTAATTGTGGCCACGACTACATCACACAGGCAGGCAGGAGCAAGTTGTTTGGACACTATTCCTAGCCCCCTTGGTCCCTGTTCACCTACTGCAGCAGTAAGTAGGTACCTGTTGTAAATCGAAAGGTTGCGAATTCGTATTCAGGGAAAGTTGTTGGAGCTTCTAAACTTGAACTGACACAATCCGAGGAGTGGTGACCCGAGGATCACAGACACTATCTCTCCCTTCCTAACCTCCTGCTCCTTCCTCTGTCCTCCCAAAATTGAACCATGCTATCGCAAAGGTAATAATACAGGTAGAGACAACAACATATTTTCCTATTGTCTTATTATATATTAATAACAGAAACGCTGCCGCCATCCCGGAGGCTTTATATTGTCTCACTGTTCATTCCCTCCACAATTCTTCCTCGTACTTCTTCTTCTTCTTCTTCTTCTTCTTCTTCTTCTTCTTCTTCTTCTTCTTCTTCTTCTTCTTCTTCTTCCATGAATACTTTATTAACGGTGTATGTAAGTTTCACCATGTTTTGCACGACAGCGGTAGAGCAAAGTATATTTTGTTAGCAATAAACCAAAAGCATATTTTATGGCCTAATCATCACTACATAGAACACCACCCATAAAGCATGATACTAGTAGACCACAAACTGCTATAAACACCCAAAGCATATTTTATTGCCTAATCATCACTACATAGAACACCACCCATAAAGCATGATACTATTAGACCACAAACTGCTATAAACCCCAATAATAAACTATACTAGTGACTATAATTGTGTTACCCAATATTATACGAAATAATACTATAAAACATAATAATAAACACACTAATAGTGTATATTAGTGACTATAATTGTGTTACCCAATATTATACGAAATAATACTATAAAACATAATAATAAACACACTAATAGTGTATATTAGTTGAATGCACAATCTGATGAGAAGTCAAAAAAAAAAACAACAACATAACAATAACCTAGAAAGAGTGTAGAGTATTTTTGTGCAAACTATTATACTAGTAGATGGTCTAAGATAACTGTATGTGAAGGAAAAGGTGTGCTCTCCACTCAAACTTTCTTTTTATGAAATCTCCAACTCCCCAGCTGAGCGGTACGCCCAATGGGAAACAAAACGTGGCACATAACACGCCGCCCACCAGCTCTGGCTCGGTGAATAGGAATCAGCATCATGGAGGTAATGCCCTCCCAATCTCTTGAGGAATTCAAGTGTACTTTATTATATTAGCATGTAATAATAATAATAATACTACTACTACTACTAATAATAATAATAATAATAATAATAATAATAATATTAATAATAATAATATTAATAATAATAACATGCAATTTCATTTTATAACACATACTAACAAAATAGTGTATAGCCTACTATACTTAACTATAATAGGTTAGGTTGCGTAGGAGGATCTAAAAAGTACAGTAGTATATACACACACACACACACACACATACATATAGACAACAAACTAAATTAGAAACCACACGTCAGTGAAGTTATCAAATCCTCCAGTTTCTGTCTGCAATCTCCGATGTTGGACTATCCTTCGGTGTTCTTGCACGAGCCTCGCTAGTGTTTACACAAGATTCATATTTCCAAGTCTACCTATGCCTCTCTTAATTGGTTAGTCTTCCTAAATGCCACAACGCAAACAATTCTGTAAAGTGGTAAAAGAGTGCAAGATGGTTTTACCCTTTCCTACCCACACATCAAGAAGCGTCAAATATACCAATTATCTTTGACTTCATATCGACCATCACCACGACCTCATCTGCAAATTTGGTAAGAAGCTTCTACACCATCCCCGACACCGGCTCCTACTACCACCTGAGATCCCTAGTCCGAGAATTGCTCTTCGACACCACAACCGCATCCAGCCCAGCCCATACGTGCACGAACTGATCGCTATAAGAACAGCCCAGTCCCAACCATTGTAAAAATTATCGATAACTTGTAATAAATCAGTGTACTCACTCCCAGTAAACACTACTCCTTGCACTGTCACTATGTTGAAATGAACTGTAGTTTGAGCTTTTCCCCAGCTAGTTATTATATGTCTTATTTGTGTCACTCATGTTACTTGTATATTATTTGTAATTCGTAACCCATTCCCCAAATATGTAACTGTATATTTTTAGCCTTCTGGCTGCCAAGCACTTTCAATAAACCGTTAATTATTATTATTATTATTATTTATATGTTGGCCGATACCAACTCACTCCCCTGAACCCTCCTCCCCACCGGACTATCAACAAGTTCTTGCCATAAGGTACTATCTCATTTGGCAAAGGAATGGAACCAGTGATGAATAGTGGTGAACAGTGCTTAACTCAGTGAAAAACAACTCGGCAGTTGAGTCTTACCCAAGCTAGCTAACCACCTTCACACAGTGAGGTCCCAGGTACCCAGTTATACTTCCCCTGAGACTCCACGATAGAGAGGCCTGGGACCACACCTCACCCACTTGAATGAGTGAGTCATGTCGACCACGTGGGGTCCCCAAGATGCTACGACACCACGTAGTGAATGTTTTGCTACAGCATCATCATGTGAAGTTCCTCATAACACCATCTGTGAGGTAACTGCTACATCATCAGGCCCCTCATAACGCCATCTGTGAGGGAGTTACTACACTACGTGTCTGGTGTTCAACACCTCACCTTACATGATCTATGCGTGCAAACATTAATCTGTATGTTCACTGTGTGCTCCTTCACCTTTCTCTAATGAGGGCTTTTGTTAAACCACCAATGTATGTACTAAGTCAATTGTGTCCAATGTATACTTTCGAAAAGCCCTTGTTTGGGTTAGGTAGGAGAGAGTAGTCGTCATTATTGTCCAAGCCACATTATTTATTTCTATATATAAGTAATGTAGGCTGGTTTTTAAATACCTCAATCCCCTAACGGTGCCGTTTGTATATTAAGAAATACCGAAGCCATACAGTACAACACCAGCGAATATGAAGTATCACTGTAACCGGCAACTGTTACTCACTCATACCTACATACATATATAGAGTCTTTACAGAATGATAGCAGACACGGGGAAGACGAACAACAAGAGGAGAAGAGTTAGAAGAAAATCAACTTCAAGCTAAGAAGAAGAATACCAAGACATTTCCTCCAAACAAGAAAACAACACACACACAATCAAGCCGACCAAACACTGAGAAACCATGGCGGAACCCAACATGCACCGGACGCTTGACCTGACTCTATCCTGCCGCATCCAGGCGAGTTGCTGCTTAACGTCCCTCACGCAAGCGCTGTTTAGCCACTGCACCTATTCTATCCTCCTAAAATTCACTTCAATCCCCCCGGCCACTAGCATGTTATGTATGTATGTATGTATGTATGTATGAATGAATGCTAACTGCAACTTTGCGTATTAAAACTCATTACTCTTACCGAAGTAATATAGTGCGTGGTTATGTTATGTCATGTTAGGATAGATTATAAACTACATTGGGTTACATTTCGTGAGGTTCGGTGACGCTACAGGAAGTTAGGTGAGGTACCTGGAGGTTAGGTGGATGTTGACTGACTGACTGACAATTATTAGGAAGTGGTTCCAACACGTTCACACACAACCTATACTCATACCACAAGTCCAGAATTAGAGAGGATCATGTTATTGGATATATTTTCAACGATTTACTCAGTGTCTAACCAACTCTTTAGCGATTTAAATGTGGACCTAAAATTAGGTCCGTATATTTGTTTGTCGTGGTGGTGGTGGTGGTGTGCGCCCGTCCATCAGGTTGATTAACCACCAAAACCATAAAGGGTGCGGCCCTGCCGTTTCAGGGCATACACCACATCCATGGCGGTGACGGTCTTCCTTTTTGCGTGCTCGGTGTAGGTGACGGCGTCACGGATGACGTTCTCCAGAAACACCTTGAGGACGCCGCGGGTCTCCTCGTAGATGAGGCCGGATATACGTTTAACACCTCCACGCCGAGCTAGACGACGAATGGCGGGCTTGGTGATACCCTGGATGTTGTCACGAAGCACCTTACGATGACGCTTGGCGCCACCCTTTCCAAGTCCCTTGCCTCCTTTGCCTCGTCCAGTCATGTTGTTGTGGTTGCTACTACAGGTGGTCCTGGTGTGGCTTCGCCTAGAACTAGAACTAGAAAAATGCTAGTGACAGGGGGGAAGGAGGTTCAGAGGAAGAATAAAGATAGGATGGAAGTGAATTTTAGAAGGAGAGAACAGGTGCAGTGGCTAAACACCGCTTGCGTGAGGGGGTAGGCAAAATGCCCGTGAGGGTGCAACAACAACAATCAGGACGAGGCAGAGGGAGGGCGGGAGCAGGTCAGGGCAAGCAAAGGGCCAACGCGGGTGTTCTGATTGTCGTCCTAGCAGGCAGTGTTGGTAAAACGTAGGAAGAACCGCCCCGCCATGGCGGCGGCGCAAGCCGAGAAACGCAGGTGGACGGACGCACAGGCAGCACACGATCAAATCAAACAGAGAAGGTGAAAATATAGAAATTTTGCTAGTCGTAGGGTTGTTTGGAGAGAGATGAAGGTAAAGTCTTTGAGCTATGTCAAAGAGGAACGGAGCGAGTTGGAGGAAGGGTTTTTAATCTTTGAGCTTGAAATGTCAAAGTATTCATAGTAAGGAAGGATGAGCGTATCGTAGGAGAGTTTTTAGTAATAGCGGCAGACAGATTTGAGCTTTTTTGTCAAATTATGAACGGAGACGAGAATGAGATATAGGTTGAGTGGTTTCAGTCTAGAGTTAGGTCAATTTTATTAAGAATTGGATGTCACAGACGTTGGGTATGTTTGATTAGGTTCTGAGAGTTGTGGGTCTTTTAGCTATGTCAGAGAGAAATGGAGAGAGTTGGAGGAAGAGTTTAGAATCTTTGAGTTTGAAATGTCAAAGTATTCGTAGTGAGGAAGGATGAGTGTATCGTAGGAGAGTTGTTTAGTAATGGCAGGAGGCAGATTTGAGCTATGTCAAATTGTGAACGGAGATGAGAGTGAGATATAGGTTGTTAGGTTTCAGTCTTGAGTTAGGTCGATTTTGGTAAGGTGGCTTTGTCTGGCGGGGGGGGGATGTTGTGTTTGGAGATTGGTTGAGGGAGGGGGGGAGTTTGTGTTTGGGGATTGATGGGGGTGGCGGTTGTATGTTAATTTAAGGTGAATTAAAATTGCTTAAGGGGGGTTGTTGTGTGAGTGTGTATGTGTTTGCATGTAAATGTAAGGGGAGAGAGGGAGGGTTAGGATAATGTTATAAGGTCAGGTATGGTTCGGTTGTCCGGAGGAGGAGGCGGAGCTTAGGAGGTTCTTGGGATTTATAGTACTGGTAGGATTACAATGAATAGTTGTATTGCGTCACCATACAGGAGGGTCAAAGGGGCTTGTTAGAAAGGTCGGGTATATTAAGTTTTTATCTTGGGAGGATTGTAGGTATTGATTTCTAAGAGGGGTTGTGAGTAAGGTTGGGTGGGTTAAGTTTTTCTTTTGGGAGGATTGTAGGGATTGTGAAGTAGGTTAGATTGGGTTAAGTTTTTCTTTTGGGAGGATTATAGGTTTTGTTAGTAGTTGGCAGAGTTGGGTTAGTGTACATTCACTCTTTCTTTTTGAGTATTGTGAGTTCTGGCCCCCATTCTTGGCAGGAGAGGTTTGCTTTACAGGTACATTGCCCTCCCCCGACCTTAATCAGCCGAAGAGGCGTTCAATGTCTGCAGTTGGTGCCGTTTTTATAAGGTACACCTCTCGGCCTTGAGGAGAGGGCTTGCGTACAGGCATTGTGGAACTCTCACCGACCTTATTAGCTGAGGAAACATTTATTACATGTCATCTGAGTTAGTAACGGCTGGGTATGTTAGGTTTTTGTTTTGGGAGGAGTGATAGGGTGTGGTTAGTTAATGGTAGAATGGTTATTTTTTTATTTTGTGTGGAATTGCTAGTAATGGCTGGGTACGTTAGGTTTTTATTTTGGGGGGATTGTTAGGGGGAGTGTTAGTGCAGGTTGAGTGGTTTAGTTATTTATTAATTTATTTATTTTTTATTTTTTTGTCAGAGTGGTCTTGAGTTTGAGTTGGTGGCGTGGGGTTTGGAGTGAGGGGGGGGAGGAGGGAATTGGTCAAGTCAGGTAAGGTTAGGTTGGGTGGGAATTATTGGGTGTGGGGTTGAGAAGAGGTTAGGTTAAGCTTAGTTAGGTTAGGTGGGAATCGTTGGGTGTGGGCTGAGGAGAGGTTAGGTTGATTTGGTTAGGTTGGGTGGGAATCGTTGGGTGAGGGTTAAGGAGAGGCTAGGTTTTAATTTGGGGGGAAATTGTTGGGTGTGGTTATAGGGAAGATATTAATACAAGGGAGGTGGGAGGGGAGTGTTTGGTCTGTTTAGTACTTAAAGATAGAAATTCTGAGGTGCAGGGATGAGGTCTAAATTGTCGAGTGACTGTGAGCGTGGTGGTGGTATGAGTGTTGTGTATGCAAGTGAGGGAAGGGCAGTTACGTGACTGTGTGTGGGGGAGTCGGGAGGTTGAGGGGAGTGTGCTAGGTTCGTGTCGGGGTTGATTTCTGTTTCCTTTGGGGTAGTGCCGTATAGGTTTACTTTGATTATTGATTTGGTTGGATGAGTGTATTGAATAATTTTTTTGCTGTCAGGTGTATAGGGAGACAGGGGGGAGGTGTTCTTCCTCTTTGGTCTAGGGGTCTTGACCACTATTTCTGTGGGGGGAAGGGCTGCCATTTTATTCTTGGGAGTCTGGGGTGTTAGGGGAGGATCGGGTTTGGTTTGGGTGTTCGTGGTCCGGGAGTTCAACGTAGTCAAGTGGGAGAAGTCGGGTGTAGGCAAGGTCGAGGTGGAGGGGCCGGTATGTTTTGGACTGATTACTTTGGGGGGTGAGGTAATGGTAGAATGGTGAGATAAGTCAGGTGTAGGCATGGCAGAAGTGGAGGGGAGGAGGGAGACAGTGGATTCTCTGGGGGGTGGGGGGGGCATGTTGGTACGGTCGGAGATGGGGGCAGTGGGGAAGATGAGGTCGGGACCGGTTCTGAAGGAGTCAGGAATGTTTATGGTGGGGAGGCCGTTAGCCTTCAAACCCTCAATTACCAGATTTAGAAAAAGTGATCTATTACCGTTGCTTAGGGAATGTGCCAGAAGTATGATGGTGGTGATTTTTGCGTCAGTGTCGGGGGAAGGGAGGGGGGCGGTCAGGTTGTTGGTCCAGCAAGTGCGGGTGGAGAGAGTCGTGGGAGTAGGGAGTGAGTGGTGGGGAGGAGGAGGAGGTGCAGTGGGGGGTGAGGGTAGGCGTAGGCGGGGAGGGAGAGGTGTTGTGCTGTTGTTGAGTCTGATTTGGCACTTGTTGCTGACGGCAGAGTGTGGGCCTTTACAATTGCAGCATCTAGTAACAGTGGCAGTGCAGTTTCTGTATGAGTGGCCTTGATTGGCACATTTTGAACAGGTTAGTGAGTTACTGCAACGGTTGGTGGTATGTCCGGTCCACTTTGAGTTTAATTGAAGGCATGTTGACTGGTGGAATTGGAGATTTATGGAGATCTCCCCTAACAAATTGTCCCTAATTTCCTGCGCCCCTCACGTAGGGGAGGCCCTGCACTATCACAGGGGTCCCCAGGCGAATCGGCAGGCTGTGCTGACCCCCCGCCCTTCACACAAACACGCACTAGCGAGGTGTGGGGACAGAGGGCGTTTCCAGACGAATACTCCCCTGTACGTCAACTGACAGGGGAATAGGTCCTTTCACGGCACGGAAGATAAAGGTTAGAGTGGTAGAAAAAGGTCTGAAAACTTACTGCTGACTCTTTCTTCACACCAAGCCCCTCAGCAGCATTCGGGGTTCCTAAGGGAGGTCCGATACTGTAGGAGAGGCTCAATGTGTTAATTGAATCAACAGAATTGTCAGTTGGAGAATGGAGTCAGGTGCTTGTGATTTCCAAGGTTGGTGGGAAGGTGGGAGAGGTCCCAGAACTAGCGAATCAGCTATGTCCGTTTGATCTCCGGCTTCCCCGTCGCTCTGCGTGTCTGCTCTCTGTGGTGGTCCTGGCTCCAATGGGCTTCGCCGAATCGAATCGAAAAATGCTAGTGACAGGGGGGAAGGAGGTTCAGGAGAAGAATAAAGGGAGGATTGAAGTGAATTTTAGGAGGAGAGAACAGATGCAGTGGCTAAACACCGCTTGCGTGAGGGATTATAAGATGGGGGCAGCAGCAACAACCCGGCTGGACGCGGCAGGGAGGCGACAAGACAAGGCCAGGCTAGCGTCAGGTCAAGCGTCAGGTCAAGCGTCAGGTCAGGCGTCAGGTGCGTGTTGGGTTGGGCAATGGATGTTCAGTGCTTGGTCGGCTTGATTGTGTTTTGGTTTCTTGTGTGGAGGGGATGTCTTGGTCTTCTTAGCTTGATGTCGATTTTCTTCTCTCTCTCCTTCTCTTCTTGCTCTCTTGGATTGTCCATTCGTTTGTGTTTGGGTCTTCTTGTTCGTCTTCCTCGTATTTTAAGTCCTCATAGGTGTGGAAGAATTCAGAGAGGGAGAGGTTGACCACGTGGGCTTCAGCACCACTGGCCGCGTGGGCTTCAGCACCACTGGCCGCGTGGGCTTCAGCACCACGGGCCACGTGGTGTTCTTGGTTCTGTGTGGTGGGCTGCTTCTGTTGAGTTTTCTTTTCTTGGTTTTTCTTTACTGCTGGTTTTTTCTTTTCTTGGGAGCGTACAGCAAGGAGGGCCTCTTTGTAGCTCAGGTTTTTCTCAAGACGAGCCTTGGCTACCCTGCATTCCTCCTTCCATCTGGGGCAGGTCCGGTCGGCGGAGGAGTGTGGGCCACCACAGGCAACGCATTTTTTCTCTGTGTTGGGGCAGGCCGTGTAGCGGTGTCCAGGGCTGCCGCACATGGAGCAGGTGTCTTCCTGCGCCTCACACTTGTTTACAGTGTGTCCATAGTGCTGGCATTTGTAACACCGTTTCGGTCTGCAGTAGGGCTTGACTGGCATAGTTACCCACGCCAATTGAGCTTCCTTGGGTAGGGTGGAGTGGTGTCCGATGAGGGCAGTGGTGTCGGACAGCTTCTTCACAACTTGGAGCTGCTGCTCCTTGAGGAGCTCACTCAGCTCTGCTTTGTCCATGTGGGCAATTTCGGCGTGGGAGATTACACCCAGCTTCAAGTTGTCCCACATGAAGGCAAACATTTTAAAAGGAATGCCGTTGATGTCTGGGATCTCCGCGAGTTGAGAGGGCATGCCCATCTCGGCGAAGGTGATCTTGATGTCACCATGGAGCTTTAGGCGTTCTACCTTGGTGACCCCCACGATCCCATTAGCTTCGAAAAACTTCTGGAGAACTAGGAGGTTTAGTTTCTTGGGGCAGGTCGGCGTGTCCGGACGTATCCGCGCCACGTTAACAAACTCGTATCCGTTCATGGTGAGGGAGAGAGAGTGTCTGAGGGCTTCGCCCACGGTTTGGTGGGAGTAGGTGGCGTGCTGTGGACGCAGCGGTAGTATCGTTCATCCAAGGCCGTCCCTCCCTCTTGGAGGTGGGGCGTAGCTTGCGGATGACGCATGCGGCACTCGTGGCCAATGAGGTGGCCACTGAGGTGGAGAATGTCTGTATATAAGCCCGCCGGCCTGCCGGGCCGCCCGTATTGACTATTTCGTCGTCGAGATGGCCCGTACTAAACAGACTGCCCGCAAGTCCACTGGAGGCAAGGCTCCACGGAAGCAGCTTGCCACCAAGGCAGCTCGCAAGTCCGCCCCAGCCACCGGTGGTGTCAAGAAGCCCCATCGTTACAGGCCCGGAACCGTCGCCCTTCGTGAGATCCGTCGTTACCAGAAGAGCACAGAGCTACTCATCAGGAAGCTGCCCTTCCAGCGCCTGGTGCGTGAGATCGCCCAGGATTTCAAGACTGACCTGCGCTTCCAGTCGTCTGCCGTCATGGCTCTGCAGGAAGCCTCTGGGGCTTACCTGGTGGGTCTTTTCGAGGACACCAACCTGTGTGCCATTCACGCCAAGCGCGTTACCATCATGCCCCAGGACATCCAGCTGGCCCGGCGCATCCGCGGAGAGCGTGCTTAAGTCCTCTTCCTTGGGGAAAAACAAAAAGCACAACAAAACCTACCAGACATCTATAACTCGGCCCTTCTCAGGGCCAAAGAACTGTTCTGAAGATAATTT
>NW_024724946.1:0-12082 GCF_018991925.1 Homarus americanus
TTCCGATTGCGAGGCCTCGGATGAGACTCACATCGTTATTTTTCGTCACTACCTCCCCGTGCCGGGAGTGGGTAATTTGCGTGCCTGCTGCCTTCCTTAGATGTGGTAGCCGTTTCTCAGGCTCCCTCTCCGGAATCGAACCCTGATTCCCCGTTACCCGTTATAGCCATTGTAGGCGCATAACCTACAATCGAAAGCTGATAAGGCAGACATTTGAAAGAAGCGGCGCCGGTGCGGAGACCGTGCGCTCAGCCCGAAGTTATTCAGATTCACCACAGGTGGGTTACGGACCGGGGCCCGACCAGTTTTGAACTAATAAAAGCGCTCTTCCCTTGCGGTCAGAGACCAATTGCATGTATTAGCTCTAGAATTGCCACAGTTATCCAAGTAAGTGGGTTTACAGATCCAATGAAACATAGCTGATTTAATGAGCCATTCGCGGTTTCGCCTTAAATCGGCTTGTACTTACACATGCATGGCTTAATCTTTGAGACAAGCATATGACTACTGGCAGGATTAACCAGGTAGCTGCTGCTGTTGGCGGCGCCTATCACGGCGGCCAAAATAGTGAGATTGAGAGAGAGGCAGAAGACATTGGGCGAGGGACCGCACGTTGGCCTTAGAGAAATAGCAAACCAGATGATCAGATCTAACTGCACCTTCTCTTGCTATCCTCGGCGCCGGCAGCGCCACCGTGTGTGCCAATCTCCTCCCTTATCCGCTCCTCTTTGCCCCAGCTCCAGCGAGGCAGCCGACATTGGGCGAGGGACCGCACGTTGGCGCATCTCCTCCCTTATCCGCTCCTCTTCTCTTTGCCCCAGCGAGGCAGAAGACATTGGGCGAGGGACCGCACGTTGGCCTTAGAGAAATAGCAAACCAGATGATCAGATCAAACTGCACCTTCTCTCGCTATCCTCGGCGCCGGCAGCGCCACCGTGTGTGCCAATCTCCTCCCTTATCCTCTCCTCTTCTCTTTGCCCCAGCGAGGCAGCCGACATTGGGCGAGGGACCGCACGTTGGCCTTAGAGAAATAGCAAACCAGATGATCAGATCAAACTGCACCTTCTCTTGCTATCCTCGGCGCCGGCAGCGCCACCGTGTGTGCCAATCTCCTCCCTTATCCGCTCCTCTCCTCTTTACCCAGCTCCAGCGAGGCAGCCGACATTGGGCGAGGGATCGCACGTTGGCCAATCTCCTCCCTTATCCGCTCCTCTTCTCTTCTCTTTGCCCCAGCGAGGCATAAGACATTGGGCGAGGGACCGCACATTGGCCAATCTCCTCCTCTCTCTCTTTCTCTTACTGTTTGTGGGGACGTGGGCTCATGAGCGCCATCGTCGCCCAATATTGGTTAGGTTGTGTATTTCACGGGTGGGAACCGCCATCATCGTTGTTAGGTGATGGGGTAACCTAACGTGTGCTTTGACGAGTTTTGGCTGCTAAACTCTCTTTAGTATAATTTGCTCCCAGACTGGGCGCCCTGGTCAAGGAACTATGAGCGCTTGTCTACACATTTAGGTAGCCGTTTGGCGCGTGAATAGTGCAATGAATCTCGGTCAAGAGACGGTTGGGCGCTGCATTGAAGCTGCCGGCACAGACGCGAAGACGGGGTGATCAGCCAACGCAAGTCCGCATGGCTAGTAGACAGTGGCAAGGAAGGAGCCCTGTTCCTGACTGGAAAGGCCGCAGCATATGCTGATGGAAACCAGTAGGGTGGCGATGTGTGCGCCGAGAGAGAGAGAGAGAGATTTATAAATAATGTCCAAACGGAAGAGAGACCTGGCAAGTGTGTATCGATAGAGCGCCGAGCTCACGCCATAAGCCCGCTCCACTGCCATTCTCTGATCCAATGAGACCAAAAATCTTCCTTCTGCTCCAGCCATTGCAGGGCAGGGAAGCGACGGCAATTTTGGTTGTTGTTTTTGAATGCCGCGCTTTGCTTCGCAGAGGCGCCGAAGCGCTCCGCTGGGGGGCGGAAGATATTTCACACTGAATATGTGTGTGAAGGCACCCTCTCCCCTTAATATAGTGAAATAGTGCAATCCAGCATACAAGGTCGGACGATAGGACATTCACCGTACCGCACCTCGAGAGTGGATGTTGGGTAAGGTTAAAACCGGACTGTTCGCAGACAGCCGAATAACCCGGTTCCGGACTAATTGGTGGATGCAACATCATGATGATGCTGCTGCTGTCGCGGAAACCGCAGTGGCGACGTGAGAGAGTAATAATGTTCAATAGGGAGAGCGACCTGGCTAGTGTAATTGATAGATCGCGAGCCTACTCGCCATTAGCCCGCTCCACCGCCATTCCTCTGACCCAATGAGACTATTCTCTCTCTCGCTCTCCTTCTGCTCCAGCCATTGCAGGGCAGGGAGAGGAAATCGACGGCAATTTTGGTTGTTGGTTTTGAATGCCGCGTTTGGCTTCGCAGAGGCGCCGAAGCGCTCCGCTGGGGGGCGGAAGATATTTCACATCGAATATGTGTGTGAAGGCACCCTCTCCCCTTAATATAGTGAAATAGTGCAATCCAGCATACAAGAGCGGACGATAGGACAGTCACCGTACCGCACCTCGAGAGTGGAAGTTGTTTGATCGTTTGTTAGGCAAGGTTAAAACCTGACTGTTCGCGAACAGCCGAATAACCCGGTTCCGGACTTACAATAGACGCAACATCATGATGCTGCTGCTGTCGCGGGAAACCGTGGTGGCGACGTGGCGCCGAGAGAGTAATAATGTTCAATTGGGAGACAGACCTGGCTAGTGAAATTCATAGATCGCGCTCCACTGCCATTCCTCTGACCCCATGAGACTATTTTCTTCTTCTCTGCTGCTGCTGCTGCTCCAGCCATTGCAGGGCAGGGAAGGAAAAGCGGCAACTTTGGTTGTTGTTTTTGAATGCGCTTTAGCAGAGGCGCGGCGCCGCTGGGGCGGAAGATATTCCACACCGAATAGGTGTGTGAAGGCACCCTCTCCCTTAATATAGTGAAATAGTGCAATCCAGCATACAAGAGCGGACGATAGGACAGTCACCGCCGCACCTCGAGTGGAAGTTGTTTGATCGTTTGTTAGGCAAGGTTAAAACCCGACTGTTCGCGAACAGCCGAATAACCCGGTTCCGGACTTACAATAGACGCAACATCATGATGCTGCTGCTGTCGCGAAACCGTGGTGGCGGTGCGCCGAGAGAGTAATAATGTTCAATTGGGAGACAGACCTGGCTAGTGAAATTCATCGCGCTCCACTGCCATTCCTCTGACCCCATGAGACTATTCTCTCTCTTCTTCTTCTGCTGCTGCTGCTCCAGCCATTGCAGGGCAGGGAAGGAAAGCACGGCAACTTTGGTTGTTGTTTTTGAATGCGCGCTTTGTAGGCGCGGCGCTCCGCTGGGGGGAAGATATTCCACACCGAATAGGTGTGTGAAGGCACCCTCTCCCTTAATATAGTGAAATAGTGCAATCCAGCATACAAGAGCGGACGATAGGACAGTCACCGTACCGCACCTCGAGAGTGGAAGTTGTTTGATCGTTTGTTAGGCAAGGTTAAAACCCGACTGTTCGCGAACAGCCGAATAACCCGGTTCCGGACTTACAATAGACGCAACATCATGATGCTGCTGCTGTCGCGGAAACCGTGGTGGCGTGTGCGCCGAGAGTAATAATGTTCAATTGGGAGACAGACCTGGCTAGTGAAATTCATAGATCGCGCTCCACTGCCATTCCTCTGACCCCATGAGACTATTTTCTCTCTCTCTTCTTCTGCTGCTGCTCCAGCCATTGCAGGGCAGGGAAGGGAAAGCGACGGCAATTTTGGTTGTTGTTTTTGAATGCCGCGCTTTGCTTCGCAGAGGCGCCGAAGCGCTCCGCTGGGGGGCGGAAGATATTTCACACCTAATATGTGTGCGAAGGCACCCTCTCCCCTTAATATAGTGAAATAGTGCAATCGAACATATAAGGGCGGACGTTTTCATCACCGTCTCCCACCGTGTGTGCAGATTCGGATCATTTGTAGTATGCTCAATTTCGATTGACTTTGACGGCCTCTATTCGGTGTTTCTGTAGTATGCTATTAAATCACCCCCGATTGACTTTGACTGTCTCCCATTCGGGTGTGCAAGTTTCTGTAGTATTCTATCAAATCGACCCCGATTGACTTTGACGGTCTCCCATTCGGGTGTGCAAGTTTCTGTAGTATGCTATTAAATCGACCCCCGATTGACTTTGACGGTCTCCCATTCGGGTGTGCAAGTTTCTGTAGTATGCTATTAAATCGACCCCCGATTGACTTTCACTGTCTCCCATTCGGGTGTGCAAGTTTCTGTAGTATGCTATTAAATCGACCCCCGATTGACTTTGACTGTCTCCCATTCGGGTGTGCAAGTTCCTGTAGTATGCTATCAAATCGACCCTCGATTGACTTTGACGGTCTACCATTCAGGTGTGCAAGTTTCTGTAGTATGCTATTAAATCGACCCCCGATTGACTTTGACTGTCTCCCATTCAGGTGTGCAAGTTCCTGTAGTATGCTATCAAATCGACCCTCGATTGACTTTGACGGTCTACCATTCAGGTGTGCAAGTTTCTGTAGTATGCTATTAAATCGACCCCCGATTGACTTTGACGGTCTCCCATTCTGGTGTGCAAGTTTCTGTGGTATGCTATCAAATCGATCCCCGATTGACTTTGACGGTCTCTCATGCGGGTGTGGAACTTCTCTGGTATGTTGTATAATATGACCGAGGTGCCTCTACCCCTTACAATAGTGAAATAGTGCCATCCAGTGTACAAGGGCGGACGCTTTCATCACCGTCTCCCACTCGGTGTGTGCAGATTCTCGGATCATTTTGTAATAGTATGCTATTAAATCGACCCTCGATTGACTCTGACGGTCTCCCATTCGGGTGTGCAAGTTTCTGTAGTATGCTATTAAATCGACCCCGATTGACTTTGACTGGCTCCCATTCGGGTGTGCAAGTTTCTGTAGTATGCTATCAAATCGACCCCGATTGACTTTGACGGTCTCCCATTCGGGTGTGCAAGTTTCTGTAGTATGCTATTAAATCGACCCCGATTGACTTTGACGGTCTCCCCATTCGGGTGTGCAAGTTTCTGTAGTATGCTATTAAATCGACCCCGATTGACTTTGACTGTCTCCCATTGTGCAAGTTTCTGTAGTATGCTAAATCGACCCCGATTGACTTTGACTGTCTCAAAGTTTCGGACCCCGATTGTGACGGTCTCCCCATTCAAGTTTCTGTAGTATGCTATCAAATCGACCCCCGATTGACTTTGACGGTCTCCCATTCGTGTGTGCAAGTTTCTGTAGTATGCTATCAAATCGACCCCCGATTGACTTTGACGGTCTCCCATTCGTGTGTGCAAGTTTCTGTAGTATGCTATTAAATCGACCCCCGATTGACTTTGACGGTCTCCCATTCGGGTGTGCAAGTTTCTGTAGTATGCTATTAAATCGACCCCCGATTGACTTTGACTGTCTCCCATTCGGGTGTGCAAGTTTCTGTAGTATGCTATTAAATCGACCCCCGATTGACTTTCACTGTCTCCCATTCGGGTGTGCAAGTTTCTGTAGTATGCTATCAAATCGACCCCCGATTGACTTTGACGGTCTCCCATTCGGGTGTGCAAGTTTCTGTAGTATGCTATTAAATCGACCCCCGATTGACTTTGACGGTCTCCCATTCGGGTGTGCAAGTTTCTGTGGTATGCTATCAAATCGATCCCCGATTGACTTTTACGGTCTCCCATTCGGGTGTGCAAGTTTCTGTAGTATGCTATTAAATCGACCCCCGATTGACTTTGACGGTCTCCCATTCGGGTGTGCAAGTTTCTGTAGTATGCTATTAAATCGACCCCCGATTGACTTTGACGGTCTCCCATTCGGGTGTGCAAGTTTCTGTAGTATGCTATCAAATCGACCCCCGATTGACTTTGACGGTCTCCCATTCGGGTGTGCAAGTTTCTGTAGTGTGCTATTAAATCGACCCCCGATTGACTTTGACGGTCTCCTATTCGGGTGTGCAAGTTCTCGTGGTATGCTATCAACCGATCCCCTGATTGATTTTGACGGTCTCCTATCTGGGTGCAAGTTTCTGTATAAGATAACCGACCTCGATTGATTTTGACGGTCTCCCATTCGTGCAAGGTTCTGTAGTATGCTATTAAATCGACCCCGATTGATTTTGACGGTCTCCATTCGGTGTGTTTGTAGTATGCTATTAAATCGACCCCGATTGACTTTTGACGGTCTCCCATTCGGTGTGCAAGTTTCAGAAAAGGTTATCAAATCGACCCCCTGATTGATTCTTTTGACGGTCTCCCATTCGCGTGCAAGTTTCGTAGTATATTATCAAATCGACCCCCGATTGATTTTGACGGTCTCCCCGCCCGGGTAAAAAGTTTCTGTAGTATGTTATTAACCGACTGATTGACTTTTGACGGTCTCCCATTCGCGTGTCTTCTGCGCATTTGAAGTATGAGTTGAGCTTACTTAGTTGATTTCGTCATAAAGTACGGTGCTGTGCTGTGCTGTGCCATCGACAACACCAATAAGGAAGGGGCATCTATTTTTACTTAGGCTAGCATACCTAAGTTAAAGCAAACTCCCCTTGCCAATACAAGAAGGAAGAGGATTTCTTATAGTCTAATAAACAATTCATCATGACCAAATGCAGTATCTAACACAGGGGGTCCGGGGGCGCAGCCCCCGGTTAGCAACTAACCATTTGATTGCATTATCTCTGAGAATAGTTAGCAATTATCCATTTGATTGCATTATCCCAGGTTAAGGGGGGTTGTGTGTGGTTCCATATCACCAGATTTATTAAAAAAACTCTACGTCAGGCTAAACAGTTTAGGCTAGATAGTACGATACGATACGAAGTCATTAGTTAAGAGGTGAAAGAAGATTATTAGGAATTGAAGAAAAAGGTGGTGAAACTGAAATACAGTAGGAGTAGAAAGAATCTGGGCTCAACCAGATCGCTTCATCTTTCTTATTGGTGTTTTGTCTTTGTTCTGCTCCCTTGGGTCGTCAGACCTTGTATTAATATTGGTTTATTTATATAATGCTGCCGGTTATTATTATTTTGTTATTGTTGAGTTAGGAGCCCGCCCAGGTCCCTTGTGTGTTCGGGAGGGTAGCTTCATTTTTTTTGCAGTGTTAGTTAAGTGTTAGTTGTGTTAGTCTAAAGGTACACTGTATGCCAGGTTCTAGTGGAGCTGGTTGGTCACCTCATCTTTTATTCCTCTAGTAATGTTTTTATGTAGTATGCTATTAAATCGGACTGATTGACTTTTGACGGTCTCATTCGGGTGCAAGTTTCTGTAGTATGTTATTAAATCGACCTCTTATTGATTTGACGGTTCCATTCGTGTGCAAGTTTCTGTATGTTATTAACCGAATTCTCATTGACTTTTGGATTTCCGTCTCCTATTCGGGTGTGCAAGTTTCGTAGTATGCCATCAAATCGACCCCCGATTGACTTTGACGGTCTCCCATTCGGGTGTGCAAGTTTCTGTAGTATGCTATCAAATCGACCCCCGATTGACTTTGACGGTCTCCCATTCGGTTGTGCAAGTTTCTGTAGTATGCTATTAAATCGACCCCCGATTGACTTTGACGGTCTCCCATTCGGGTGTGCAAGTTCTCTTGGTGCATTTGAAGTATGAGTTGAGTTTAATGAAGTTGATTTTGTCATAGGCACGGTGCTGTGCTGTGCTGTGCCATCGACAACACCAATAAGGAAGGGGCATCTATTTTTACTTAGGCTAGCATACCTAAGTTAAAGCAAACTCCCCTTGCCAATACAAGAAGGAAGAGGATTTCTTATAGTCTAATAAACAATTCATCATGACCAAATACAGTATCTAACACAGGGGGTCCGGGGGCGCAGCCCCCGGTTAGCAACTAACCATTTGATTGCATTATCTCTGAGAATAGTTAGCAATTATCCATTTGATTGCATTATCCCAGGTTAAGGGGGGGTTGTGTGTGGTTCCATATCACCAGATTTATTAAAAAACTCTACGTCAGGCTAAACAGTTTAGGCTAGATGGTACGATACGATACGAAGTCATTAGTTAAGAGGTGAAAGAAGATTATTAGGAATTGAAGAAAAAGGTGGTGAAACTGAAATACAGTAGGAGTAGAAAGAATCTGGGCTCAACCAGATCGCTTCATCTTTCTTATTGGTGTTTTGTCTTTGTTCTGCTCCCTTGGGTCGTCAGACCTTTGTATTAATATTGGTTTATTTATATAATGCTGCTTATTATTATTATTTTTGTTATTGTTGGAGTTAGTGAGCCCGCCCAGGTCCTTGTGTAACTGGGAGGGTAGTCACATTTTTTTTTGGTGTTAGTTAAGTGTTAGTTGTGTTAGTCTAAAGGTACACTGTATGCCAGGTTCTTAGTGGAGCTGGTTGGTCACTCTCATCTTTATTCCTCTAGTAATGTTTTATGTATGTTATTAAATCGACCCTGATTGGATTTTGGACGGTCTCCATTCGGGTGTGCAAGTTTCTGTAGTATGCTATTAAATCGACCGATTGACTTTGATCGTCTCCTATCTGCGTGCAAGTTTCTGTAGTATGCTATTAAATCGACTTATTGACTTTGGACGGTCTCCCATTCGGTGCAAGTTTCTTGTAGCACAACCTAATTCTCGATTGACTTTGACGGTCTCCCATTCGGTTGTGCAAGTTTCTGTAGTATGCTATCAAATCGACCCCCGATTGACTTTGACGGTCTCCCATTCGGGTGTGCAAGTTTCTGTAGTATGCTATTAAATCGACCCCCGATTGACTTTGACGGTCTCCCATTCGGGTGTGCAAGTTCTCTTGGTGCATTTGAAGTATGAGTTGAGTTTAATGAAGTTGATTTCGTCATAGGCACGGTGCTGTGCTGTGCTGTGCCATCGACAACACCAATAATGAAGGGGCATCTATTTTTACTTAGGCTAGCATACCTAAGTTAAAGCAAACTCCCCTTGCCAATACAAGAAGGAAGAGGATTTCTTATAGTCTAATAAACAATTCATCATGACCAAATACAGTATCTAACACAGGGGGTCCGGGGGCGCAGCCCCCGGTTAGCAACTAACCATTTGATTGCATTATCTCTGAGAATAGTTAGCAATTATCCATTTGATTGCATTATCCCAGGTTAAGGGGGGTTTTGTGTGGTTCCATATCACCAGATTTATTAAAAAACTCTACGTCAGGCTAAACAGTTTAGGCTAGATAGTACGATACGATACGAAGTCATTAGTTAAGAGGTGAAAGAAGATTATTAGGAATTGAAGAAAAGGTGGTGAAACTGAAATACAGTAGGAGTAGAAAGAATCTGGGCTCAACCAGATCGCTTCATCTTTCTTATTGGTGTTTTGTCTTTGTTCTGCTCCCTTGGGTCGTCAGACCTTTGTATTAATATTGGTTTATTTATATAATGCTGCTTATTATTATTATTTTTGTTATTGTTGGAGTTAGTGAGCCCGCCCAGGTCCTTGTGTAACTGGGAGGGTAGTCACATTTTTTTTTGGTGTTAGTTAAGTGTTAGTTGTGTTAGTCTAAAGGTACACTGTATGCCAGGTTCTTAGTGGAGCTGGTTGGTCACTCTCATCTTTATTCCTCTAGTAATGTTTTGCGTAGTATATACAAATCGACCCCCGATTGACTTTTTTGACGGTCTCCCCATTCGGGTGTGCAAGTTTTGTAGTGCTACAATCGACCCTGATTGACTTTTTGACGGTTCTCCATTCGGGTAAAGTTTCAGTATGCTATTAACTCCCCGATTGACTTTTTGACGGTCTCCCATTCGTGTGCAAGTTTTCTGTAGTATGCTATCAAACGACTTCGATTGACTTTTGACGGTTCCATTCGTGTGCAAGTTTCTAGTATGCTATCAAATCGACCCCCGATTGACTTTGACGGTCTCCCATTCGGGTGTGCAAGTTTCTGTAGTATGCTATTAAATCGACCCTCGATTGACTTTGACGGTCTCCCATTCGGGTGTGCAAGTTCTCTTGGTGCATTTGAAGTATGAGTTGAGTTTAATGAAGTTGATTTCGTCATAGGCACGGTGCTGTGCTGTGCTGTGCCATCGACAACACCAATAAGGAAGGGGCATCTATTTTTACTTAGGCTAGCATACCTAAGTTAAAGCAAACTCCCCTTGCCAATACAAGAAGGAAGAGGATTTCTTATAGTCTAATAAACAATTCATCATGACCAAATACAGCATCTAACACAGGGGGTCCGGGGGCGCAGCCCCCGGTTAGCAACTAACCATTTGATTGCATTATCTCTGAGAATAGTTAGCAATTATCCATTTGATTGCATTATCCCAGGTTAAGGGGGGTTGTGTGTGGTTCCATATCACCAGATTTATTAAAAAACTCTACGTCAGGCTAAACAGTTTAGGCTAGATAGTACGATACGATACGAAGTCATTAGTTAAGAGGTGAAAGAAGATTATTAGGAATTGAAGAAAAAGGTGGTGAAACTGAAATACAGTAGGAGTAGAAAGAATCTGGGCTCAACCAGATCGCTTCATCTTTCTTATTGGTGTTTTGTCTTTGTTGTGCTCCCTTGGGTCGTCAGACCTTTGTATTAATATTGGTTTATTTATATAATGCTGCTTATTATTATTATTTTTGTTATTGTTGGAGTTAGTGAGCCCGCCCAGGTCCTTGTGTAACTGGGAGGGTAGTCACATTTTTTTTTGGTGTTAGTTAAGTGTTAGTTGTGTTAGTCTAAAGGTACACTGTATGCCAGGTTCTTAGTGGAGCTGGTTGGTCACTCTCATCTTTATTCCTCTAGTAATGTTTTATGTAGTATGCTATTAAATCGACCCCCGATTGACTTTGACGGTCTCCCATTCGGGTGTGCAAGTTTCTGTAGTATGCTATTAAATCGACCCCCGATTGACTTTGACGGTCTCCCATTCGGGTGTGCAAGTTTCTGTAGTATGCTATTAAATCGACCCCCGATTGACTTTGACGGTCTCCCATTCGGGTGTGCAAGTTCTCTGTAGTATGCTATTAAATCGACCCCCGATTGACTTTGACGGTCTCCCATTCGGGTGTGCAAGTTTCTGTAGTATGGGTGCAAGTTTCTGTAGTATGCTATTAAATCGACCCCGATTGACTTTGACGGTCTCCCATTCGGGTGTGCAAGTTCTCTTGGTGCATTTGAAGTATGAGTTGAGTTTAATGAAGTTGATTTCGTCATAGGCACGGTGCTGTGCTGTGCTGTGCCATCGACAACACCAATAAGGAAGGGGCATCTATTTTTACTTAGGCTAGCATACCTAAGTTAAAGCAAACTCCCCTTGCCAATACAAGAAGGAAGAGGATTTCTTATAGTCTAATAAACAATTCATCATGACCAAATACAGTATCTAACACAGGGGGTCCGGGGGCGCAGCCCCCTGTTAGCAACTAACCATTTGATTGCATTATCTCTGAGAATAGTTAGCAATTATCCATTTGATTGCATTATCCCAGGTTAAGGGGGGTTGTGTGTGGTTCCATATCACCAGATTTATTAAAAAACTCTACGTCAGGCTAAACAGTTTAGGCTAGATAGTACGATACGATACGAAGTCATTAGTTAAGAGGTGAAAGAAGATTATTAGGAATTGAAGAAAAAGGTGGTGAAACTGAAATACAGTAGGAGTAGAAAGAATCTGGGCTCAACCAGATCGCTTCATCTTTCTTATTGGTGTTTTGTCTTTGTTCTGCTCCCTTGGGTCGTCAGACCTTTGTATTAATATTGGTTTATTTATATAATGCTGCTTATTATTATTATTTTTGTTATTGTTGGAGTTAGTGAGCCCGCCCAGGTCCTTGTGTAACTGGGAGGGTAGTCACATTTTTTTTTTTGGTGTTAGTTAAGTGTTAGTTGTGTTAGTCTAAAGGTACACTGTATGCCAGGTTCTTAGTGGAGCTGGTTGGTCACTCTCATCTTTATTCCTCTAGTAATGTTTTATGTAGAAATGTGTATATTGAGGCAGGAGGTGGTTCAATTATTTCTTCCTGTCTATATTATTTTTCCAGTTTTGATATGTTT
>NW_024724947.1:0-12565 GCF_018991925.1 Homarus americanus
GGTGCCCGGCCCTCATACCACGGATCATGGGGTTAAAGCGGTTCCCGGCTCTTACACCCCGGGTCATGGTGCTAGAGGGGTGCCCGGCCCTCACACCCCGGTTCATGTCACTGAAGGGGTGCCCGGCCCAAACACCAAGGGTTATGGCACTGAAGGGGTGCCCGGCTTTCACACCCCGATTCCTGGCACTGAAGGGGTGCCCGGCCCTCACACCTCGGGTCATGGTGCCTGAGGGGTGCCCGGCCCTCACACCCCGGGTCATGGGGTTGAAGTGGTTCCCTGCCATCACACCCAGGGTCATGGTGCTGATTGGGTTTCCGACCCTCACACCCAGATTCTTGGCACTAAAATCGAGCCCGGCCCTAACACTCTGGGTAATGGTGCTGAAGGGATGCCCGGCCCTCACACCCGGATTCATTTCACTGAAGTGGTGCCGGACCCTCACACCCGGGGTCCTGTGAAGGGGTGCCCGGCCCTCACACCCCAGTTCGCAGCACTGTAGAGGTGCCCGGACCTCACACCCAGTTTCATGGCACTGAAAGGGTGCCGGGCCCTCACACCCCGATTCATGACACTGAAGGGGTGCCCGGCCCTCACACCCCGGGTCATGGCACTGAAGGGGTGCAGGCCCTCACACCCCAGGTCATGGACCTAAAGGGGTGCCCAGCCCTCACACCACGGGTCATGGGGTTGAAACGGTTCCCGGCCCTCAAACCCCGGGTCATGGTGGTGGAGGGGTGCCTGGCCCTCACACCCCGGGTCATGGTGCTGAAGGGATGCTCGGGTTTCACACCCCGATTCATGGCACTGAAAAGGTCCCCGACCCTCAAACCCCGGGTCATGGTGTTCGAGGGGTGCCCGGCCTCACACCCCGGGTCATCATGTCACTAAAGGGGTGCCCGCCCTCACACACCCCTGGGTCATGTCATTGAAGCGTGTGCCCGAACCTCACACCCCGCCGGCGGTGCTGGAGGTGTGCCCAACCTCACACCCGGGTTATGGTGCTGTTGGGGTGCCCGGCCCTCACACCCCGGATCTTGGCACTGAAATCGAGCCCGGCCCTAACACCCTGGATCATGGTGCTGAAGGGGTACCCGGCCCTCACACCCCGGGTCATGGCACTGAAGTTGTGCCTGAACCTCACACACCCGGGTCATGGTGCTGGAGGTGTGCCCGAACCTCACACCCCGGGTCATGTCACTGGAAGGGTGTCCTGCCCTCAAACCCCGGGTCATATCATTGAAGGGGTGCCCGGCCCTCACAACCTGATTCATGGCACTGAAAGGGTGCCCGGCCCTCACACTCCGGGCCATGGTGCTGGAGGGGTGTCAGGCCCTGACACACCCGGGTCATGACACTGAAGGGGTGCCCGGCCCTCACACCCCAGGCCATGGTGCTGGAGGGGTGCCCGGCCCTCACACCCCGGGTCATGTCACTGAAAGGGTGCCCGGCCCTCATCCCGGGTTATGTCAATGAAGGGGTGCCCAGCTCTCACACCCCCGGTGATTTCACTGAAGGGGTGCCTGGCCCTCACACTCAGGGTCATGGTACTGAAGGGGTGCCCCGCCCTCACACCCCGGGTCATGGTTCTAATGGGGTGCCTGGCCCTTACACCCCGGGTCATGTGAAGAGGTGCCCGGCCCTCACACCCCGGTTCATAACACTGTAGGGGTGCCCAGCCCCCACACCCCGGCTCATGTCACTTATGGGGTGCCCGGCGCTCACACCCCGGGTCATGGTGCTGGAGGGGTGCCCGGCCCTGACCCCCCGGTTCAAGTGAAGGGGTGCCCGGACCACACACCCTTTTTCAAAGCACTGTATGGGTGCCTGGCACTCACACCCGGGGTCATGGCACTGAAGAAGTGCCTGGCCCTCACACCCCGGGTCATGGTGCTGAAGGGGTTCCCGGCTTTCACACCCCGATTCATGGCACTGAAGGGGTTCCCGGCCATCCCACCCCGGGTCATGGTGCTGATGGGGTGCCCGGCCCTCACACCCCGATTCTTGGCACTGAAATCGAGCCCGGCCATAACACTCTGGGTAATGGTGCTGAAGGGGTGCCCGGCCCTCACACCCCGATTCATTTCACTGAAGGGGTGCCCGGCCCTCACACCCCGATTCATGACACTGAAGGGGTGCCTGGCCCTCACACCCCGGGTCATGGTGCTGAAGGGGTTCCCGGCTTTCATACCCCGATTCATGGCACTGAAGGGGTTCCCGGCCATCCCACCCCGGGTCATGGTGCTGATGGGGTGCCCGGCCCTCACACCCCGATTCTTGGCACTGAGATCGAGCCGGCCCGAGCACTCTGGGTCATGGTGCTGAAGGGGTGTCCGGGCCTCACACCACGATTCATTTCACTGATGGGATGCCCGACCCTCACACCCCGGGTCAGGTGAAGGGGTGCCCGGCTCTCACACCCTGGTTCGCAGCACTGTAGGGGTGCCCGGCCCTCACACCCCGGGTCATGGCACTGAAAGGGCAAGCGGCCCTCACACCCCTGATTCATACCACTGAAGGGTGCCTGGCCTCACCCCCTGGGTCATGGCACTTAAGGGTGCACGGCCTCACACCCCAGTGTGTCATGGACCCAAAGTGGTGCCCAGCCTCACACTCACTGGGTCATGGAGTTGAAACGGTTCCTGGCTCACACTCGGGTCATGGCATCTAGCGGTGCACGGCCTCACACCCCGGTCAAGGGACCTAAAAGGTGCTCTGGCCTCAGCACCATGGTCAAGTGGGGGTTAGCGTTCCCTGCCTACACCCCGGGTCATGGTGCCAGAGGGTGCCCGGCCCTCACACCCCGGTTCATGTCACTGAAGGGGTGCCTGCCCAAACACCAAGGGGGGTTATGGCACTGGAAGGGGTGCTGCTTTCACACCCCTGATTCCTGGCACTGGAGCGGGGTGCCTGGCCTCACACCTCGGGTCATGGTGCCTGAGGGGTGCCCGGCCCTCACACCCCGGGTCATGGGGTTGAAGTGGTTCCATGCCATCACACCCAGGGTCATGGTGCTCATTGGGTTCCCGACCCTCACACCCAGATTCTTGGCACTGAAATCGAGCCCGGCACTAACACTGTGGGTAATGGTGCTGAAGGGGTGCCCGGCCCTCACACCCGGATTCATTTCACTGAAGTGGTGCCGGACCCTCACACCCGGGGTCCTGTGAAGGGGTACCCGGCCCTCACACCCCAGTTCGCAGCACTGTAGGGGTGCACGGACCTCACACCCCGTTTCATGGCACTGAAAGGGTGCTGGGCCCTCACACCCCGGGTCATGACACTGAGAGGGTGCCCGGCCCTCACACCCCGGGTCATGGCACTGAAGGGGTGCACGGCCCTCACACCCCAGGTCATGGACCTTAAGGGGTGCCCAGCCCTCACACCACGGGTCATGGGGTTGAAACGGTTCCCGGCCCTCACACCCCGGGTCATAGTGGTGGAGGGGTGCCTGTCACTCACACCCAGGGTCATGGCACTGCAGGGGTGCCTGGCCCTCACACCCCGGGACATGGTGCTGAAGGGATGCTCGACTTTCACACCCCGATTCATGGCACTGAAAAGGTCCCCGACCCTCAAAACCCGGGTCATGGTGTCTGAGGGGTGCCCGGCCCTCACACCCCGGGTCATGGTGCTGGAGGTGTGCCCGAACCTCACACCCCGGGTCATGTCATTGAAGGTGTGCCCGAACCTCACACCCCGGGTCATGGCACTGAAAGGGTGAACGGCCCTCACACCCCGGGTCATGGACCTAAAGGGGTGCCCGGCCCTCACACCACGGATCATGGGGTTGACGCGGTTCCCGGCCCTCACACCCCGGGTCACGGCACTGAAGGGGTGCCTGGCCCTCACACCCCGGGTCATGGTGCTGAAGGGGTGCCCGGCTTTCACACCCCGATTCATGGCACTGAAAGGGTCCCCTTCCCTCACACCCCGGGTCATGGCACTTAAAGGGTGCACGGCCCTCACACCCCGGGTCATGGACCTAAAGGGGTGTCCGACCCTCACACCACGGATCATGGGGTTGAAGCGGTTCCCGGCTAATAAACCCCGGGTCAGGGTGCTGGAGGGGTGCCCGGCCCTCACACCCCAGTTCATGTCACTGAAGGGGTGCCCGGCCCTCACACCCCGGGTCATGGCACTGAAGGGGTGCCTGGCCCTCACACCCCTGGTCATGGTGCTGAAGGGGTTCCCGGCTTTCACACCCCGATTCCTGGCACTGAAGGGGTGCCCGGCCCTCACACCTCGGGTCATGGTGCCTGAGGGGTGCCCGGCCCTCACACCCCGGGTCATGGGGTTGAAGCGGTTCCCTGCCATCACACCCCGGGTCATGGTGCTGATGGGGTTCCTGGCCCTCACACCCCGATTCTTGGCACTGAAATCGAGCCCGGCCATAACACTCTGGGTAATGGTGCTGAAGGGGTGCCCGGCCCTCACACCCCGATTCATTTCACTGAAGTGGTGCCGGACCCTCACACTCCGGGTCATGTGAAGGGGTGCCCGGCCCACACACCAGTTCACAGCACTGTAGGGGTGCCCGGACCTCACACACCGTTTCATGGCACTGAAAGGGTGCCGGGCCCTCACACCCCGGTTCATGACACTGAGAGGGTGCCCGGCCCTCACACCCCGGGTCATGGCACTGAAGGGGTGCACGGCCCTCACACCCCAGGTCATGGACCTAAAGGGGTGCCCAGCCCTCACACCACGGGTCATGGGGTTGAAACGGTTCCCTTCCCTCACACCCCGGGTCATGGTGGTGGAGGGGTGCCCATCCCTCACACCCAGGGTCATGGCACTGCAGGGGTGCCTGGCCCTCACACCCCGGGTAATGGTGCTGAAGGGATGCTGGGCTTTCACACCCCGATTCATGGCACTGAAAAGGTCCCCGACCCTCAAAACCCGGGTCATGGTGTCTGAGGGGTGCCCGGCCCTCACACCCCGGGTCATGTCACTAAAGGGGTGTTCGGGCCCCTCACACCCCGGGTCATGTCATTGAAGGTGTGCCCGAACTTCACACCCCGGATCATGGTGCTGGAGGTGTGCCCGAACCCTCACACCCCAGGTTATGGTGCTGTTGGGGTGCCCGGCACTCACACTCCGGTTATTGGCAGTGAAATCGAGCCCGGCCCTAACACCCTGGATCATGGTGCTGAAGGGGTGCCCGGCTCTCACACCCCGGGTCATGGCACTGAAGGTGTGCCCGAACCTCACACCCCGGGTCATGGTGCTGGAGGTGTGCCCGAACCTCACACCCCCGGTCATGTCACTGAAAGGGTGTCCGGCCCTCAAACCCCGGGTCATGTCATTGAAGGGGTGCCCGGCCCTCACACCCCGGGTCATGGCACTGAAGGGGTTCCCGGCCCTCACACACACTGGAGGGGTGCCCGGGTCATGGTGCTGGAGGGGTGCCCGGCCCTGACACCCCGGGTCAAGTGAAGGGGTGCCCGGACGTCACACCCTTTTTCAAAGCACTGTATGGATGGCCGGCACTCACCCCACGTTTCATGGCATTTAAGGGTGCCCATCCCTCACAACCAGGTTAATGACACTGAAAGGTTGCCCGGCCATCACACCCCAGGTCATGTCACTGAAGGGGTGCCCGGCCCTCACACCCCGGGTCATGGCACTGAAGGGGAGCCCGGCCGTCACACCCCGGTTCATGACACTGAAGGGGTGCCCGGCCCTCACACTCCGGGTCAAGGTGCTGCAGGGGTGCCCGGCCTTCACACCCCGGGTCATGTCACTGAAGGGGTGCCCGGCCCTCACACCCCTAGTCATAGAGCTAAACGAGTGCCCAGCCCTCACACCACGGGTCATGGCACTGAAGGAGTGACAGGCCCTCACACCCGGGTCATGGTGCTGGAGGGGTGCCCGCCCCTCATACCCCGGGTCATGTCACTAAAGGGGTGCCCGGCCCTCACACCCCGGGTCATGTCACAGAAAAGGTGCATGGCCCTCACACCCAGGGTCATGGACCTAAAGGGGTGCCCGGACCTCACACCCTGGGTCATGGGGTTGAAGCGGTTCCTGGTCCTCACACCACGGGTCATGGAGCTGAAGGGGTGCCCGGCCATCACAACCCGATTCATGGCACTGAAAGGGTGCCCGGCCCTCACACCCCGGGTCATGTCACTGAAGGGGTTCACGGCCCTCACACCCCGGGAAGTGGACCTAAAGGGGTGCACGGCCCTCACACCCAGGGTCATGGACCTAAAGGGGTGCCCGGCCCTCACACCCCGGGTAATGGGGTTGAAGCGGTTCCCGGTCCTCACACCACGGGTCATGGAGCTGAAAGGGTGCCCGGCCATCACACCCCGATTCATGGCACTGAAAGGGTGCCCGGCCCTCACACCCCGGGTCATGGCACTGAATAGGTGCTCGGCCCTCACACCCCGGTTCATAGCTCTGTCGGGGTGCCCGGGCCTCCCACCCCATTTCATGGCACTTAAGGGGTGCCTGGCCGTCACACCCCGGGTCATGTCACTGAAGGGGTGCCCGGCCCTCACACCCCTGGTCATACAGCTAAACGAGTGCCCGGCCTCACCCCCCGGGTCATATCATTGAAGGGGTGCCCGGCCCTCACACCCCGGGTCATATCACTGAAAAAATGCCCGGCCCTAACACCCCGGGTCATAGCTCTGAAGGCGTGCCCGGCCCTCATACCCCGGGTCATGGCACTGAAAAGGTGCCCAGCCCTCACACCCCGTGTCATGTGAAGGGGTGCCCGGCCCTCAAACCCCGTATCATGGCACTAAAGGGGTACCCGGCCCTCACATCGCCGCTCATGGCACTGAAGGGTTGCCCGGCCCTGACGTTCCGGGTCATGTCACTGAAGAGGTTTACGGCCCTCACACCCCGGGTCACGGATCTAAAGGGATGCCCGGACCTCACACCCTGGGTCATGGGGTTGAAGCGGTTCCTGGTCCTCACACCCCGGTTCACAGGACTGTAGGGGTGCCCGGCCTTCACACCCCGATTCATGGCACTGAAAGGGTGCCCGGCCCTCACAACCCCTGTTCATGACACTGAAGGGGTGCCCGGCCCTGACACCCCGGGTCATGGCACTGAAGGGGTGCGCGGCCCTCACACCGCCGGTCATGGATCTAAAGGGGTGCCCGGCCCTCACCCTACGGGTCATGGGGTTGAAGCGGTTCCCGACCCTCACACCCCGGGTCATGGTGCTGGAGGGGTGCCCAGCCCTCACACCCCGGGTCATGTCACTGAAAGGGTGCCCGGCCCTCACACCCCGGTTCATGGCACTGAAGGGGTGCCCGGCCCTCACACTCCGGGTCATGGTGCTGGAGGTGTGCCAGCCCAATATCCCCGGGTCATGGCACTGAAGCGGTGCCCGGCCGTCACACCCCTGGCCATGGCACTGAAGGTATGCCCGGCCCTCGCACCCGTGGTCATAGAGCTAAACGAGTGCCCGGCCCTCACCCCCGGGGTCATATCATTGAAGGGGTGCCCGTCCCTCACACCCAGGGTCATATCACTGAAAAAATGCCCTGCCCTCACACCCCGGGTCATAGCTCTGAAGGCGTGCCCGGCCCTCACACCCCTTGTCATGTGAAGGGGTGCCCGGCCCTCACACCCCGTGTGTATGAAGGGGTACCCTTCCCTCACACTCTGGTTCTACCATAGCTCTGTGGGGGTGCCCCTTCCCTCACACCCCGTTTCATGGCACTAAGGGGTGCCAGCCCTCACATCGGCTCCTTGGCACTGAAGGGTTGCCCGGCCACAAGCCCCTGGTCATATGTCTGAAAGGGTGCCCCGCCCTCACACCATTATTCATGACACTGAAGGGGTGACCAGCCCTCACACCCCGGTTCACAGCACTGTAGGGGTGCCCGGCCTTCACACCCCGATTCATGGCACTGAAAGGGTGACCGGCCCTCACACCACGGTTCATGTCACTGAAGGGGTGCCCGGCCCTCACACGCCGGGTCACGGTGCTGGAGGGGTGCCCCGCCCTCACACCCCGGGTCATGTCACTAAAAGGGTGCCCGGCCATCACACCCCGGGTCATGTCACTGAAGGGGTTCACGGCCCTCACACCCCGGGTCATGGACCTAAAGGGGTGCACGGCCCTCACACCCCGGGTCATGTCACTGAAGGGGTGCCCGGCCCTCACACCCCTATTCATGGCACTGAAGGGGTGCCTGGCCCTCACATCACGGTTCACAGCACTGTAGGGGTGCCTGGCCTTCACACCCCGTTTCATCGCACTGAAAGGGTGCCCGGCCCTCACACCCCGTTTCATGACACTGAATGGGTGCCCGGCCCTCACACCCCGGGTCATGGCACTGAAAGGGTGCACGGCCCTCACACCCCGGGTCATGGACCTAAAGGGGTGCCTGGCCCTCACACCACGGGTCATGGGCTTGAAGCGGTTACCGGCCCTCACACCCCGGGTCATGGTGCTGGAGGGGTGCCCGGCCCTCACACCCCAGGTCATGTCACTGATGGGGTGTCCGGCCCTCACACCCCGGGTCATGGCACTGAAGGGGTGCCCGGCCATCACAAACCGATTCATGGCACTGAAGGGGAGCCCGGCCCTCACACCCCGGGTCATGGCACTGAAGGGGTGCCCGGTCTTCACACCCCGGGTCATGGTCCTGAAGGGGTGCCCAGGCCCTCACCTGGTCAAATTACTGAAGGGGTGCCCGGTCTTCACACCCCGGGTCATGGTCCTGAAGGGGTGCCCGGCCCTCACACCCCGATTCACGACACTGAAGGGGTGCCCGGTCTTCACACCCCGGGTCATGGTCCTGAAGTGGTGCCCGGCCCTCACACCCCGGGTCAAGTCACTAAAGGGGTGCCCGGCCCTCACACCCCTGTTCATGGCACTCAAGGGGTGCCCGGCCGTCACACCCCGGTTCACGACACTGAAGGGGTGCCCAGTCCTCACACTCCGGGTCATGGTCCTGAAGGGGTGCCCGGCCCTCACACCCCGGGTCAAGTCACTAAAGGGGTGCCCAGCCCTCACACCCCTGTTCATGGCACTGAAGGGGTGCCCGGCCGTCACACCCCAGGTCATGTGTCACTGAAGAATTTTGACCTCCACCCCTGGTCGCCCTTCGCAGAGTTGCTTGGCCTCACCCCCAGGTCATATCATTGAGGGGTGCCCGGCCCTCACACCCCGGGTTATATCACTGAAAAAATGCCCGGCCCTCACACCCCGGGTCATAGCTCTGAAGGCGTGCCCGACCCTCATACCCCGGGTCATGGCACTGAAAAGGTGCCCGGCCCTCACACCCCGTGTCATGTGAAGGGGTGCCCCGCCCTCACACTCTGGTTCATAGCTCTGTAGGGGTGCCCGGCCCTCACATCCCGGCTCATGGCACTGAATGGTTGCCCGGCACTGACGTCCCGGGTCATGTCACTGAAGAGGTGCACGGCTCTCACACCCCGGGTCATGGATCTAAAGGGATGCCCGGACCTCACACCCTGGGTAATGGGGTTGAAGCGGTTCCTGGTCCTCACACCCCGGTTCACAGCAATGTAGGGGTGCCCGACCTTCACACCCCGATTCATGGCACTAAAAGGGTGCCCGGCCCTCACAACCCCGGATCATGACACTGAAGGGGTCCCCGGCCCTCACACCCCGAGTCATGGCACTGAAGGGGTGAGCGGCCCTCACACCGCCGGTCATGGATCTAAAGGGGTGCCCGGCCCTCACCCTACGGGTCATGGGGTTGAAGCGGTTCCCGACCCTCACACCCCGGGTCATGGTGCTGGAGGGGTACCCGGCCCTCACACCCCGGGTCATGGCACTGAAGGGGTGCCCGGCGATCACACACCGATTCATGGCACTGAAGGGGAGCCCGGCCCTCACACCCCGGTTCATGGCACTGAAGGGGTGCCCGGTCTTCACACTCCGGGTCATGGTCCTGAAGGGGTGTAACCCCTCACACCCCTGTTCCTTGGCACTGAAGGGGTGCCCAGCCGTCACACGGTTCACGACACTGAAAAGTGCCAGTCTTCACACGGTCTTCATAGTCCTGAAGGGGTGCAGCCCTCACACCCAGTCCAGAATCACTAAAAGGGTGCCCGGCCCTCACACCCCTGTTCATGGCACTGAAGGGGTGCCCGGCCGTCACATCCCGGTTCACGACACTGAAGGGGTGCCCAGTCCTCACACTCCAGGTCATGGTCCTGAAGGGGTGCCCGGCCCTCACACCCTGGTTCATAGCTCTGTCGGGGTGCCCGGGCCTTCCACCCCATTTCATGGCACTTAAGGGGTGCCCGGCCCTCACACCCCGGCTCATGGCACTGAAGGGGTGTCCGGCCCTGACGCCCTGGTTCATGTCACTGAAGGGGTGCCCGGCCCTCACACCCCGGGTCATGGCACTGAAGCGGTTCCCGGCCGTCACACCCCTGGCCATTAGGGTGTGTCAATTTAGGGGGTGAACTGGCTAAATTGAAAATCGAGTAATTTGGTAGCAATTTATTGTAGTCTTTAAGCATGCAAAACAATATTCTGGCATAAATTTTTTTTTATAATAAGTCCTACCTACATCAAATGGATTTTTAAATGTACATATTTGTGAATTTATAACATAACCAGCGTTTGCACACATGTTACTGTTTCAAGTTTCAAATTATTATATTTTATTATCCGTAGTCTATTTGAAAGTAACCAATGCCTTCATACTCTCTTTGCTTTGGTTTCTTGTCATCAGTAATCTGCTTGCTATTTGTGCTTTGATGTAACCTTCTCGCCTCTCGTGGCTGTAAACATGGCCCGCTGCTTCTGTGACCATTTTCACACATCTCTCCACACTTTGAGTGTGGGAAGGCCACTTCGGCACCTGCATTGGAGTCTCTTTAAGGTTTCTCAATTCTTGGCTAGTTAGACTTGTTGTCAATGGTGGCTCTAAGACTTCCAAACTCAAGTCAACCAATTCTGACAATTTGGTGGCATTGACGTTTGTTGGGGGAACTTTTCTTGAATGAAACGAACAGTCTCCCAACTGGTCGTCATCTATTAGCGTTCCTCTAATCTTTAGAATGACTTCTACAGCCTCGGTTCGGAGATTGGTACATTGACTGCAAAGCATTGCTTGCAAAACTGCTTCTGGTCGAGCATACCAAGCGGACCTTCTTGCCACAGGTAACACGATGTCCCTCACTACCTTCCTCTGTGTTCTTACTAGCTGCAATTGAAACAAAAGGTGATTGGGTCCATCCACCCACATAGGATTAAGTTTCACACTAAACCACTGGGGAAGATAAACTCCAATAATAAATTCAACAATTAACCTCAAATTCTTCAGCACTTTGCCCTTCAATTCGTGTTTGGAAATCCAAATCCTGCAGAAATGAAGAGCTGTAGTTAACCAACGGCTGTGACTGACAGGTCCAATCTCCAAGAGAGCCAATGACTGAGGCACTTCTCCTGATCTTATTGCTTGGGCAATACGATAAGCATAGGATTGATCTGTGCTGAGATCTTTGAGGACTCCTTCAGACAACGCCGGAAGGGGAGGGCCAACTTCGACCTTTGGAAAGGTTGTATTTATTTCTAGTTGTGTTGCTTCATCCAGCATGATGCCAAGGGGACCTGACCACTTGTTGTTGCTCTTTGTAGGACCATCAAGTTCCTGGATGAGATGACGAAGAGATAGCTCGCCTGTATGTAAATCACATACAATCCAAACAAGTCTTCTTCCTAGTTTTTTCTCTAAATGCGTCATTACACCCCCCTGCCATCCGGTATTCACTGCAGTTGAATCTCCACCAACAGCCTGCAGTGAACTGCCAAGTCCTCTCTCCTGAACCCAACATAAAATATGATCAGCAATGACCTCTGCATGTTTCTTCCCTTCTACTTCAGTTTCGGGAGTAAAGTGAAACAAAAACCGACCACCAGGCTCAGAACAGACAGAGTAGTGTTCTTCTTTGATGAGACCTGGAAACTTTCTGTTCACTCCCTCTTCTTCTAGCAAAACTTTTGTGTCATCTATTCTTCCATCAAACAAAAGACAGGAGAGCCCTCCCTCGCTTAAATCTTTTTCATGCTGATCAGATATTTCCTTCATTATTTTTTCTTGTGCTCTTCTAATTTTATTATGATCTATCACCAAAGATACATCCTCTCGGCTGATGAGGCCTGCATCTATCCAAGCGGCAGTTGCAATTTCTGCAGCCTCCCGAAGTCCAGCATGGTGGCGAATACTAGCTAAAGCAATGTTTGAAATATTTCTTGTGTTGTATTTCATTTTCTTTGGTAAAGGTTCAGATGGCTCTTTGGAACTATCATCTGATGTTGCTTCCTGTTCATCAGAAGAACTATCAAAGAAGTGATAAACATCTTGACACAGCTCTTCCTCTCTTTGGATGGCTTCTTCACTCTTCATTTTCTTCTTTTCTTCCCTCTCTCGGATTTGTTCTCTCTTCTTGGCATTAGCAATCTGCTTCTTTGTTTCTGAATAATCTATTGAACCCATTTGCATACTTCCTTGGCCTTCTGCCTTTGTCCTCTGTGCCTTTATAAATTCAAGCTCTAAAACAGGGATCTTCTTTTCACGAGGACAACCACAATCAATGTGGGAATTATTTT
>NW_024724948.1:0-6428 GCF_018991925.1 Homarus americanus
AAAACTGGGGTCATGCCTGATAGACTTGCTTACCTGCAGTTAGGTCCAGTCTCACATTCTAGGTGGCTCACAACGGCTCTCAGGTTCTGCAGAATTTGGGTCGCTCATCATAAACTGAAAGGGAACCAACTTCACAACCTGAGACTTATTGTCCAATTCATCGTGAGTGTCTACTTGCCAAATTGTTTCAACACCAAGGTCAAGTCATCGTTCTCCGAAGGTCCGCGGCATGTTCTCTTCCAGCTTGAGCTCCTGAGGAGTCAGCCAAGGAAGGTTGTTCAGATTGTGGAGCAGACTGTGAGGAGATCTTCCTGTTATGCTCATCCCGAGGCAGTTCTGCAGACAATGCTCTGCAGTAAGGATGAGGAGGAGAGAAGAGTGGCAGTCAAAAAGATCTTGGATATGAGACTTATGAGAGGATCTGGGCATGACGAATCAGTTGGTGACGATTCCTTCAGGGTCAGGAAGACTCCTGAAGTCAATCTAGGTGCCAAGACCCTCACTGATCTCATAGATATGGATAACATCCAGGTTGGCAGTGAGCCCCCTCTTACCTGCAGCCTCACCAATGTTCAAGTCAGAGCTTTCCTGGACAACCCCATGCATGTCCCTGCCTGGCCCTCGCACACCCAGAGTATAGAGCGTTGTGTACAGCAAGTGAGCGAGGCCAGCAGTCACGTGTACAGCCAGGAGAGGAGGGAAGGCTACATCCGAGCTCAGGTGGTCAGCAGGGAGGTGATGAGTAGAAACAGAAGCAAGAAAGACATGTTCTCTATGGTGTGCAGCAACACCGGGTCGTAGTAGTAAAACCGGTTTTTGTATTTGATGATTTTGTTTTCTAAAGGAATATTAAATTTAATAAATGTGTCAAGATCATTCGTTTCACTATTCTGGATAATTTTCATCCTAATAAATTAACCTGATACATTTACTTTACTTTAAATAAGCTATTTAGTGGTGTTGGTAAAAGGGTGGGAATACTGAATTTTCATAAGATTTCAAGTTAAAATTTACCTAGCAAAAAATGAAAACTTTTCAAATCTGAAGATATCACATGATTCTGCACATAGAACTACATCATTAATACCATGGGCCGATTTTTCAAACTAAAAAAAAAAATTCGCCTCAGTATGACACACCCTACTGACACAGTGTTATAGGTTTCCTGGGCGAGTATGACACAGTGTTATAGGTTTCCTGGGCGAATCTGACACAGTGTTATAGGTTTCCTGGGCTGGCCTGAATCAGTGTTATAGGTTTTCTGGGCTGGTCTGACACAGTGTTATAGGTTTCCTTGGCTGGGCTGACACAGTGTTATAGGTTTCCTGGGCTAGTCTGACACAGTGTTATAGGTTTCCTGGGCTGGTCTGACACAGTGTCATAGGTTTCCTGGGCTGGCCTGACACAGTGTTATAGGTTTCCTGTGCTGATCTGACACAGTGTTATAGGTTTCCTGGGCTGGGCTGACACAGTGTTATAGGTTTCCAGGGCTGGTCTGACACAGTGTTATAGGCTTCCAGGGCTGGACTGACACAGTGTTCTAGGTTTCCTGGGCTGCACTCTCACAGTGTTACAGGTTTCCTGAGCGAGTCTGACACAGAGTTACAGGTTTCCTGGGCTGGCCTGTCACAGTGTTATAGGTTTCCTGGGCTGACCTGACACTGTGTTATAGGTTTCCTGTTCTGTCCTGGCACAGTGTTATAGGTTTTCTGGGCTAGGCTGACACAGTGGTATAGATTTCCTGGGCTGGTCTGACACAGTGTTATAGGTTTCCTGAGCTGGTCTGACACAGTGTTATAGGTTTCCTAGGCTGGTCTGACAGAGTGTTATACGTTTCCTAGGCGAGTCTGACACAGTGTAATTGGTTTCCTGGGCTGGTCTGTCACAGTGTTATAGGTTTGCAAGGCGGAAGTCTGACACAGTGTTATTGGTTTCCTGAGCTGGGTGGCACAGTGCTATAGGTTTCACGGCTTTTCTGACACAGTGTTATAGGTTTCCTGGGCTCATCTGACACAGTGTTATAGGTTAACTGGGCTGGTCTGACACAGTGTTACAGGTTTCCTGGACTGGTCTGAAACAGCGTTATAGGTTTCATGGGCTGCTCTGACACAGTGTTATAGGTTTCCTGGGCTGGGTTGACACAGTGTAATATGTTTCCTGGGCTAGTCTGACACAGTCTATAGGTTTCCTGGGCGTGTCTGACACAGTTTTATAGGTTTCCTGGGCTGCTCTGACACAGTGTTACAGGTTTCCTGGACTAGTTTGACACAGTGTTATAGGTTTCCTGGGCTGGTCTGACACAGTGTTATAGGTTTCCTGTTCTGTCCTGACACAGTGTTATAGGTTTCCTGGGCTCATCTGACACAGTGTTATAGGTTTCCTCGGATGGTCTGACACAGTGTTACAGGTTTCCTGGACTAGTTTGACACAGTGTTATAGGTACCCTGGGATGCTCTGACACAGTGTTATAGGTTTCCTGGGCTGGTCTGACACAGTGTTATAGGTTTCCTGGGCTGGGTTGACACAGTGTTATAAGTTTCCTGGGCTAGTCTGACACAGTGTTATAGGTTTCCTAGGCTGGTCTGACACAGTGTTGTAGGTTTCCTGCGAGGGTCTGACACAGTGTTATAGGTTTCCTGCGCTGGTCCGACACAGTGTTATAGGTTTCCTGGGCTGGACTGACATAGTGTTATTGGTTTCCTGGGCTGGTCTGACACTGTGTTATAGACTTCCTAGGCTGGTCTGACACATTGTTATATATTTCCTGGGCTGGTCTGACACAGTTTTATAGGTATCCTGGGCTGCTCTGACACAGTGTTACAGGTTTCCTGGACTAGTCTGAGACAGTGTTATAGGTTTCCTCGGATGGTCTGACACAGTGTTATAGGTTTCCTGGGCTGTTCTGACACAGTGTTATAGGTTTCCTGGGCTGGGCTGACACAGTGTTATAGGTTTCCTCGGCTGGGCTGACACAGTGTTATAAGTTTCCAGGGCTGGTCTGACACAGTGTTATAGGTTTCCTGGGCTGGTCTGACGCACAGTGTTATAGGTTTCAGGCTGGCCTGACACAGGTATTTGCGTTTCCTGGGCTCTTCTGACGCAGTGTTGTTGCATAGGTTCCTGGGCTCTTCTGACACAGTGTTATAGGTTTCCTGGGCTGGCCTGACACAGTGTTGCCTATATAGGTTTCCCTATGGGCTGGTTTGACACCGGCAGTGTTGCTATGGAACCTGGGCTGGCTGACACAGTGTTATAGGTTTCCCTGGCTCATTCTGACACAGTGTTATAGAGTTCCTGGGCTGGTCTGACACAGTTTTATAGGTTTCCTGGGCTGTTCTGAAACAGTGTTATAGGTTTCCTGGGATCATCTGACACAGTGTTATAGGTTTCCTGGGCTGGACTGACACAGTGTTGTAGGTTTCCTGGGCTTCACTCACACAGTGTTGCATTTTTCTTGGGCGAGTCTGACACAGTGTTATAAGTTTCCTGGGTTCATCTGACACAGTTTTATAGGTTTCCTGGGCTGGCCTGACACAGTATTATAGGTTTCCTGTTCTGTCCTGACACAGTGTTATAGGTTTCCTGGGCGAGTCTGTCACAGTGTTATAGGTTTCCTGGGCTCATCTGACACAGTGTTATAGGTTTCCTGGGATGGCCTGACACAGTTTTATAGGTTTCATGGGCTGTTCTGACACAGTGTTATAGGTTTCCTGGGCTGGGTTGAAACAGTGTTATAAGTTTACTGGGCTAGTCTGACACAGTGTTATAGGTTTCCTGGGCTTGCCTGACACAGTGTTATAGGTTAACTGGGCTGGTCTGACATAGTGTTACAGGTTTCCTGGACTGGTCTGAAACAGTGTTATAGGTTTCATGGGCTCATCTGACACAGTGTTAAAGGTTTCCTGGGCTGGTCTGACACAGTGTTACAGGTTTCCTGGACTGGTCTGAAACAGTGATATAGGTCTCCTGGGCTGGTTTGACACAGTGTTATAGGTTTCCTGGGCTGGTCTGACACAGTGTTATAGGTTTCCCGTTCTGTCCTGACACAGTGTTATAGGTTTCCTGGGCTCATCTGACACAATGTTATAGGTTAACTGGGCTGGTCTGACACAGTGTTACAGGTTTCCTGGACTGGTCTGAAACAGTGTTATAGGTTTCATGGGCTGCTCTGACACAGTGTTATAGGTTTCCTGGGCTGGGTTGACACAGTGTTATAAGTTTTCTGGGCTAGTCTGACACAGTCTTATAGATTTCCTGGGCTGCCCTGACACAGTGTTATAGGTTTCCTGGGCTCATCTGACACAGTGATATTGGTTTCATGGGCTAGTCTGACACAGTGTTATAGGTTTCCAGGGCTGGCCTGACACAGTGTTATAGGTTTCCTGGGCTGGACTGACACAGTGTTATAGGTTTCCTGGGCTGCACTGACACAGTGTTGCATTTTTCCTGGGCGAGTCTTTCACAGTGTTATAAGTTTCCTGGGTTCATCTGACACAGTGTTATAGGTTTCCTGGCTGGCCTGACGCTTTACAGTATTATAGGTTTCCTCTGTTCTGTGTGTGTCCTGACACAGTGTTATAGGTTTCCTGGGCGAGAGTGTCACAGTGTTATAGGTTTCCTAGGCTCATCTGACACAGTGTTATAGGTTTCCTGGGCTGGCCTGACACAGTTTTATAGGTTTCCTGGGCTGTTCTGACACAGTATTATAGGTTTCCTGGTCTGGGCTGACACAGTGTTATAGGTTTCCTGGGCTAGTCTGGGACAGTGTTATAGGTTTCCTGCGCTGGTCTGACACAGTGTTATAGGTTTCCTGGGCTGTTCTGACGTGTGTTGCGCATATTTGTTATTTTTCCTGGGCTGGTCGGACAGTGTTGTAGGTTTCCTACAGAGGTGTCTGACTTGCCTGATGTTGCCTTAGGTTTTTCCTGGGCTGGGCTGTTGACAGCACAGTGTTATAGGTTCCTGGGCTGGTCGGCGTAGTGTTATAGGTTTCCTGGGCTGGACTGGCACAGTGTTATAGGTTTCCTGGGCTGCACTCACACAGTGTTGCAGGATTCCTGGGCGAGTCTGGCACAGTGTTATAGGTTTCCTTTGCTCATCTGACACAGTGTTATAGGTTTCCTGGGCTGTCCTGACACAGTATTATAGGTTTCCTGTTCTGTCCTGACAGAGTGTTATAGGTTTCCTGGGCGAGTCTGTCACAGTGTTATAGGTTTCCTAGGATCATCTAACACAGTCTTATAGGTTTCCTGGGCTGGCCTGACACAGTGTTATAGGTTTCCTATGCTGTTCTGACACAGTGTTATAGGTTTCCTGGGCTGGGCTGACACAGTGTTATAGGTTTCCTGGGCTGGTCTGACACAGTGTTATAGGTTTCCTGGGCTGGTCTGACACAGTGTTATAGGGTTCCTGGGCTGGTCTGACACAGTGTTATAGGTTTCCTGGGCTGGTCTGACACAGTGTTATAGGGTTCCTGGGCTGGTCTGACACAATGTTATAGGTTTCCTGAGCTGGGGTCTGACACAGTGTTATAGGTTTTCCTGGGGCTGGCTAACTTACAGTGTTGCAGTTTCCTGGGCTGGTCTGACCTGTTGTTGCTGTAGGTTTCCTGGGCTGGTCTGACACGGAGTTTCGCCGGTTTCTAGGCTGGTCTGACACAGTGTTATGGGTTCCCGGGATAGCCTGACACAGTGTTATAGGTTTCCTGGGCTGGTCTGGCCCAGTGTTATAGGTTTCCTGGGCCGGCCTGTCACATTACTAGGTTTCCTGGGCTGGTGTGACACAGTGTTATAGGTTTCCTGGGCTGGACTGACCCAGTGTTATAGGTTTCCTGGGCGGGTCTGACACAGTGTTATAGGTTATGTGGGCTGGCCTGACACATTGTTACAGGTTTCCAGGGCTGGCCTGATACAGTGTTATAGGTTTCCTAGGCTGGTCTGACACAGTGTTGTAGGTTTCCTGCGAGGGTCTGACACAGTGTTATAGGTTTCCTGGGCTGGTCCGACACAGTGTTATAGGTTTCCTGGGCTGGACTGGCACAGTGTTATTGGTTTCCTGGGCTGGTCTGACACTGTGTTATAGGCTTCCTAGGCTGGTCTGACACATGGTTATATATTTCCTGGGCTGGTCTGACACAGTTTTATAGGTTTCCTGGGCTGCTCTGACACAGTGTTACAGGTTTCCTGGACTAGTTTGAGACAGTGTTATAGGTTTCCTCGGATGGTCTGACACAGTGTTACAGGATTCCTGGACTGGTCTGAAACAGTGTTATAGGTTCCCTGGGATGCTCTGACACAGTGTTATAGGTTTCCTGGGCTGGTCTGACACAGTGTTATAGGTTTCCTGGGCTGGGTTGACACAGTGTTATAAGTTTCCTGGGCTAGTCTGACACAGTGTTATAGGTTTCCTGGGCTAGCCTGACACAGTGG
>NW_024724949.1:0-13971 GCF_018991925.1 Homarus americanus
ACTTAGTGCCATTAATGCTCACTCGCTGTTTCCTGTCCTGTAACCACGCCCTAATCCAATTAAGGATATTACCTTTGATGCCATGTGCTTCTACCTTTCTAATTAGTCTTTCGTGGGAGACTCTGTCGAAGGCTTTGCTAAAGTCGAGATATACCACATCATAATTGTGCCCCTCGTCCACCGATTCGAAAACTGATGAAAAGAATGTTAATAGATTAGTTAGACATGAACGTCCGCTTGTGAAGCCATGCTGGGAATCATTGATCAATAGGTGCTTCTCCAGGTGATTTCGAATAGAGTTTGAAGTGATTGCTTCCAGTAATTTGCCTACTATTGATGTTAGACTGATTGGGCGGTAGTTAGAGGATAGTGATCTATCCTCCTTCTTGAAAATCGGTATTACATTCGCTATCCTCCAGGATTCTGGTACTACACCTGTTTTTAAGGACATGTTAAATAACTTTGCTAAGGGCATACTAAGCTCTTCCTTACATTCCTTTAATACTCTGGCAAATATCTCATCGGGACCAGGTGACTTATTAGGCTTTAGTTTGTCTATTTGCTTACTAACATCGTTACTAGTCACTACTATCTCACTTAATTTGTTTTCTTCACTTTCTTTGAATAGGGTCGGTGCCTCGGGTATCATGTTTAAATTTTCGGTGGTGAAAACTGTTGAAAAATATTTATTCAAATTATTGCTCATTTCTCCGTCGTTATCAGTGAGCTCGCCGAAGTCTGAGCGTATTGGTCCAATCTTTTCTCGTGTTTTAGTTTGATACATTTTGTTTTAGTAGATTTAAGTGTTCTTGTGATGGTTCGGGATTTTTCTTAAAGGGGCGCTTCCACTGCAATTACCATCTAACAATCTTTAATAAACCCCAAGTCAAGTGAGAAATTAAAGTCCAGTAAATTCCGACCGTTATATATATATATATATATATATATATATATATATATATATATATATATATATATATATATATATATATATATATATATATATATATATATATATATATATATATATATATATATATATGTAAGTAAATCACTTTAGGTGCGCGTGATGCAAGTATATGCTGATAATCACAAGGAAACAAGAAAACACGAAGTTCCCAAGCGCTTTCGTGTAATTCACATCTTCAGTCTGTACTCACAATACTCCATGGTAGGACGCCACCCTTCGGGAGGCTCCACATTGTCTCACTTTTCAGTCCCCAAAACTTCTTCCTCCATCAATAGTTCTTTAACGGTGTATGTAAGTTCCACCATGTTTTTCACTACAACGGGACAGCAAAGTATATTTTTTTAGCATTAAACTATTATTATTTTATTGTCTAATCATCACTACATATAACACCACCCATCATCACTACATATAACATCATCCATCATCACTACATATAACACCACCCATCATCACTACATATAACAACATCCATCATCACTACATATAAGATCATCATCCATCATCACTATATATAACACCATCCATCATCACTACAGATCGGTAAAGTAGTTTCCGAGATTCTCGTGCGGGCACACACACACACACACAAACACACAGAGATACTTCTTTGTTTTATATATATATATATATATATATATATATATATATATATATATATATATATATATATATATATATATATATATATATATATATAAAGTGCAGTACGTGTGTGTGTGTGTGTGTGTGTGTGGGTTCACGAATTACTGAACGATTTCCAAGAATCTTTCAAATTCGTAATTACAGTGTGTGCCTCTGACTTCCATATTTGTCACTTGTAGAATATCCTCCCACAACAGCTTTTGTTATAGTTTGACTACATGAAATCAATATAGAATGGCAGGTAACTTTATGTTTCCAATAAGTCAATGAGGTTTATGATGCATTTATTTCATGTTGTTAGCTCCGAAGCCGTTATGTAAGTATCGGTTTAGATCTGAGCAAAGATACAAATAGAAGTACAGGTACTTCAAAATGATATCAGCAGACAAACGCTCTTGAGAAATAATATGTATTATAATGCCACACCATGCTGGACAACTATACACTGAAGGTATAATATATGTCGTTCTATCCTCGCCACCGCAGGTAGTCATGGCGTGCAAGAGGTCACTTGTCATGCTAACTGCTTCTGTCAGATTTAAGTAGCATATTTCGAAACACTTCGCTAGATTTTATAGTTCGTTAAAGGTTTGATAATAGCAAGCTAGTAGCTGCTCTTATGCATGGTTTAGTCTGTGGACGGGGAGAATATGCGTGCAACAGGAGGGTTCTTTACAGAGTCGGAATCTTGGTTCCAGTGCACCATGTAGAAATATCAGGAAGGTACATGTAACACGCTCTCACCTTTTAGTCAAGGTAATGTGCTATGGAAAAACATAATTCAATTATTATTTTCTAACGTATTGCTACTTGAATGATAATTTTCAACCTTTGGGCTGGATATTTTTCTCAGAAATGATAGGATTATTTTCACTGGTAGGGAGGTAGAGTGGTGTGTACAACCACCAGGGGGCGTAGTGGACCAGAAGAATCGTGGTGTGGCGGGACAAGTTTGGTGCATTAAATGGCCATTAGTCAGATTTGGTGCAGCGGTGTGTTCCATTTAACTGTGACCTGGCAGCTGAGGTACAGGCAGGCTGGTGGCGGTGCGCGCAGAGCACAGGTCGTGTCAGCAGGTGCTCTCACTATAATAATATACTGTGCAGGTATTCACAAATGGTCTCATACTCTCTCTCTGCATTTTTGCGGAGGTGCTATTAGTCAGCCCAATGCATACCATTCCTGACTTGACATGTTGGATACTATACGTGCTCGAGGGATATTCTCAGATGCGGATTAACTCACCAAATAGCCAATGTTTATAACAAGCTAATATAAACAAAACTGAGGTGTCGGATCTTGTTTTTTCCATTTTCTGCTATATATTAACAAAGATTTTCCTAAATTTTTTGGGCTTATCTGCTACCTACTGATCTCTCTCTCTCTCTCTCTCTCTCTCTTGATACGGTATATATGTTAGACTCAAAGAGCGAAAAACGACCACAACGCTTTATTGTTTGGAAAATAACCAAAAAACGAAATTTCGCTACAGGTTAGGTTAGCTTAGTTTAGGTTAGGTTAGAATTGGTTAGATTATGTTGGGTTAGGGTAGGTTAGATTAGATTTTGTTTAGTTTGATCAGGTTAGGTTACACACATGTGTATGTGTGTGTGTGTGTGTGCATGCGAATTAAATGGAGGATAGACAACCCCTGATTTCTGTATTACTTGTAATATTTAGCTACTGATAAAACCCTTTAGTAAAATAATATATATGTATATATATATATATATATATATATATATATATATATATATATATATATATATATATATATATATATATATATATATATATATATATATATATATATATATATATATATATATATGAACTTTCAAATGTTGTGTGTTTCTTCCTTTGTTAAGATCAAGGAATAAAGGAGAATGAAGGTCAAAGGCAATCATGGTAAAATACCAACATTGTTTTCCTTTCAGAGAGAAACACTGTAATTTAGATTCACTTGCGAGGAAATTATTTCTTAAGGCAAGAAGGAGGCGAGGATGTTTAAGTCGTAGGATCAAAGGTGACTCTTCCACCTTTAAAATACTTCCTTCAATCTTTTACAATAGATGCAGCCTTATATTGCGGACGCTGCTACTACCAATTATGGCGAGTGTTTTAATACAGCTTTGGGATACCCGATCTCTCTCTCTCATACACACACACACACTTAAACTAATCGTATTCGAATCACATCCTATTTTACATTTGTTTTTTGTTTTTTCACATAGGAAGAGGTTAAGTAAGATGGAGACAAGAATGGGAAAGTGATTGTGGAGTTAGATTTTTAAAATGAGACCATTTATCACTCTGCCTATGTTCTTGTTTGTGTGATATTTCTCATACAATTATATACAGATAATTTGTCCTACCCATATACATACTCACTGTTGGTTTTGTGTCATGCATGGAGTAAACATTCATTATTTTCGAGAATTAGTCGTTGTTGTTCTTACTGCTTTTATTTAGTCAGCTTTTCCCTTCATTTACTCTTCAGTTTTGTAATTCCTCTCCACACTATCCGCGTACAAATAACGAATGATATAATCTGATCTCCAATTCATCATGTAATTCACGTTTAGTTTGTTTTATTAACTCATTAAAAACCTTTGGAATGTTTTTTTTAGTTTCTTGTTGTGGTTTCCGTTTCATCCCGTCCACTTAGTCGCTCATATACATCTGCCCATTTTAGGATTAGTTTTCGTAGTGACTCTCTCTCTCTCTCTCTCTCTCTCTCTCTCTCTCTCTCTCTCTCTCTCTCTCAAGCCGATGTTTCACCTACATCAGTGTTATTCCTATGTAATATGTTTCTCCCAACAGGCATTTCAATCTTATTCTTAACGTCTATATCTTTAGGATTTTCATTTCTTACTATTTCTTATATTGATGTTATTTACTGTTTTGACACATTTTCGTTAGATATATCTCCACGGACACACCTTTTCTCTTCCGCATTAATTATTGTTGTTATTGTTGTAGCGTTTTGTGGAAGGTCCTAAGTGTTGCCGAATTGTAACACGTGGATGAGGAACTCCAGGGAGGCAGGAGGTGGTGTAGAGAAGACGATGTAGCAACTTTGTCTCAAGCTGACAGATGAAGACACAGTGATATTCTAAGCCAGTACACTGAGCGACCCCTTGACAGGTGGCGTGTGAGGGATGAAGGAAAATCTTGCTCTCTCTTTTCTACACCTTCTTTTGGGAGTCTCTGCGGTGTACTAGTTAAGGACGAAGACCCAGCAGAGGAAGATTTTGGGGTGCAATGTAAATGTTCTTGGGTTTAGACACAAGATGTATAAAGGCCTTGAGACGACGAAAGATGTTCAGAAAACAGAAAGAAGATTTGGTAAAAGTGAAATATTTTTTCCAGCTCATGTTGTCTATGATGATGCCGAAGAGGTGTGTGTGTGTGTGTGTGTGTGTGTGTGTGTGTGTGTGTGTGTGTGTGTGTGTGTGTGTGTGTGTGTGTGTGTGTGTGTGTGTGTGTGTGAGTTTGTGTGTGTGTGCTAGTGTGCATGGTCAGGAATAAACAAAATGGAAAAATTTTGCCACGCAAATAGAATGGAAATTAACGTTTTATGAGGAGAACCGAATTCAAAGGGGGGAATTCCCTCTCGGGTATACTTAGCATCTACTACACTGAGGAACTAAAACACGATAATTAAGAAGTGGAGATAGGAAGAAAATGGGACGCAATTTGATATTTTCCATAATTTTTCTCAGTGAGAAATGGGAAAGAATTGAAAACAATGTTGGATAAAACAATTCATGACTGAAGAGTAAAAGTACGAACGAAAATAAACACAAATATAGAGGTCGTTTTGTGAATAAAGGGAGAGGGGAAGGAAGAAAATAAGAGAAATCTTGTTGGTATTGAGGCAGAGGTGTGCTGGTTGGCAGGGGAAGGCGAAAATGTTGTAGTGTTGGGAGAAGTGACGACAAAAATAGAATAGAAAATTGTGGCCAGGTGGGAGCTAGGAAAATATGGACGCATGCGGTCTGTATTCTGAAACTTGGCTGTTATGATCTAACCTTAGATTAAAATTGGGTGACCCTTTTTTGCCCCACATTGTAATACGGTACACTACGAGGCATCTATTTGTGTACTGCTAACTTACCAGACAGTCAAAGCAACGAAGATTCAGTCAAAACAATCGGAAACTTACGCTCACTATCACACCGAGCTACAGAGAAACGTCAGTCAGAGGTAGAATTTCCATAACAGAATTTCTGGGAGAATGGAACTGAGTATGAAACGCAGATATGATACTGTTGCTGGTATCGAGAGAAAGAGAGACAGAGACAGCTAGAAAAAGAGACAAAAATCGAGGAAGAGAAAAAAGACACGGAGAAAGAGAGAGAAAGAATGTCAAATGTAAAGACTGGAAGTAAGAAAGTGGCAAAAAGAGAGAGAGAGAGAGAGAGAGAGAGAGAGAGAGAGAGAGAGAGAGAGAGAGAGAGAGAGAGAGAGAGAGAGAGAGAGAGAGTATCATGACTCCCTGCCCTGGAGTTTCCTGTTCCATCACAGCATCAAGGGCTCCGTATCAAAGGGCTTATTTTTATTCACATTCCTTCTCTTGGATAATTCGCTCAGAGAAAAGTCAAGGAGGGCACAGCAAGTGAGGACATTTTGAATTAATTTGGGAATGTGGGACTGAAAGGGAAGGAAGCAGGGCGTTCATATGAGGCTGTGTTGTGGGGATGGGAAGATCTACACTTTAAAAAACTTCGGTGAATTAATTTCGAGCTGTGTGTTGGAGAGAGTTTTAATGTGTAGGCGGGTAAAAACAATGTCTTTGAGAGCAGCAATGTGAAATATCGCCAAGAAATTTATATTTGTGTTGTAGCAAAATGTTCTGACAAATGAGGATAAGGGTAGGATATGAGAGATGTTCATTGAGAATAGAGATGGAGAGGACAGGTGTTTTGATTAATGCGTGAAATTGAAAAAAAAAGAGTAATAGACGTATTAGTTAGATGAATACAAAATAATATGGACTGTAACTAAAAGAATCTTGACATGGATACGACGAAAAATAACATTAATCACCTGAAATTAAAAAAGCTTCCCTAGGCTTCAGAAAAAAAGTATTGTTTCAACATTTTGTCAACTTTCAAAGAGTAAAATACAGAACAAACGTATAAATAAAATATTCTTATGACAGAACCAGGCAGTGGGAGTGACAGGCAACAAGGATGGGGCAGGCAGTTTGGTAGCAGGGGTCAGGCAGTAAACAGAGTACAGACAGAAAGCAGTGGTAAGGAAGGTAGCAGTTATCGAGCAAATTGCAGGAGTCAGGTAGGTAGCAGTAATCGAGCAGGTAGCAGTTATCGGATAAGTAGTAGGGGAGGTCAGGCAGGTAGCAGTTATCGGGCAGGTAGCATTTATCGGGTAGGTAGCAGTTATCGGACAGGTAGCAGGGGAAGTCGGGCAGGTAACATGGAAGGTCGAGTAGGTAACAGGAGAAGTCGGGCAGCTAGCACTTATCGGGCAAACAGTTGGGTCGGGAAGGTAGAATGAAAATCGGACAGGTAATATTGAATGAAACAAGTGGATGGGAACCAGGCGACTACCACAACACGAGACCACCTCACCTAGGAGCAGAACAGCGCCACTGACGCCCAGGGCAAACTTCTCTCCTCAACTCTAACTTGGCAGGAGCGAACATATTAAACTTTAGTGTTAAAGGAACAAGTAATTGGTTCTTAGAAACTTTAGACGTCCCGACTCAGTGACTTAATCGATTTACCTCAACCCTCAACACCAACCACCTAATTAACCAAACGAATGAACAAACCAATGACCAAACGCCTTCTCTGGAATTTGAACCGGGTAACCAAACGAACAGTCGAGTTAATAAACTTACTCCCTAACAAATTGGCTTAAATATCGATAGAGCAGAAATAAAATTTTGTAAACGAATGGATGCTGTGTAGATCGTAATCCCAGGCACAATACTGACAGCATATCCTTCATATCTTTGTGCTGTGTTCCTTGCACTGTGAAATACCCTGACTGCAGTAATAGGGAGAATAATGGAGCATATGATTCAATAATTGATTGTATTATATCATTCTATCGGTTGAATTATCCGTAGTGGATCTTGTTAGTCGTCACATTTTTTTTTAGATAAATGTCATGCCATATAAAAACAATACACAAATATAATGCAAACACAAGAAAAATAGACACATGTACACACACACACACACACACACACACACATACACTACTACTCGAGAATCGAGTTTGACCATCGTCTAGCTATGATAAAATGATATGCGTTATTAAGGATGTCACCTTGGTTGATGAGTTCTGAGGTGACTAAAGAGGCCGATACGGGACCGGCAGACTCAGTCACAGATGTTGCACCTGTGGATGGCAACGTCTTTCCGGCGTTGGCGCTTGTGTGCCTCGTTATGCAGTCGGGCTAACTTGAAAGTATTGGCACCTTCTTGTGTGGTGCTCCTCCAAGCGTTACGGTGTGGAGTAATCGTCTCCCAGGTGAGGGGGTAGATTTGGCACTTTTTCAGGTTTGTCTTAGGACCTTTTTATTTGCCCGTCGGCGTTACGTTTACTATTTGTTAGGTGACTGTAAAGTAGCTGCTTTGGCAGTCTACTGTCGTCCATGCGGGTAACATGGCCAGTCCAGTGTAGTTGTTCATGGATAATGGTAGCATCGATGCTTTTACAGTTGGTGTCAGCAAGAATACTGGCAATCTGGCATTTGTTCTCTTGTCTTCCCAGCGAACTCGGAGGATGGAACGTAGATTACGTTGGTGAAAGTTTTCAAGTGCCTTGAGGTGCCTCTTGTATGTGACCCATGTCTCGCTGCCATATAGCAGGGTGGGGAGGACTACTGCTCGATAAACATGTAACTTTGTAGATAATTTCAGCTCCCTACAGCTGAAGACACGGTTTCGGAATCTGCCAAAGGCTTGAGATGCACACACACACACACACACACACACACATATATATATATATATATATATATATATATATATATATATATATATATATATATATATATATTCGCATAGAATATACACACATGTACGCATCAACACACACCCATGCCAAGCTCACCTATGCCTTCCGTGCCTGTTCTTCCTCCCTAAATGCCAAATAACGGAAACACCTGGAAAAGTGCAGAAGAGGGCATGCAAGATTATTCTCTCAACATACTCACCCTCTCGGCTCTCTCTGATCATCACCACGACCTCATCTACAAATTTGGTGAGAATCTCCTTCACCATCCTCGACACCGGCTCCTGCTTCCACCGGATATCCCTCGTCCGCGAATAGCTGTTCGACACCACAACCGCATCCAACCCATACGAGCACGCACTGATCTCTATAAGAACAGCCCAGTCCCAACTATTGTACAAATTATCAACATCTCGTAGTCAACCAATGTGTTCACTCCCGGCTAATCTTACCTTTCTGCACTGTAACTACGTTGAAATACCCACTTTGTTATCATATATCATATTTTTATCACTTATGTTACTTGTATATTATGTGTGAAACAAGTGATCCATTACCCAATAATGTAACTGTACATTTTCAGCCCTTTGGCTGTCATGCTCTTTCAATAAACCGTTAATTATCACACACACACACACACACATTGTATGTGTATTTGTATGTATGTGTGTGTGTGTGTGTGTGTGTAATAATAATAATAATTAATGGTTTATTGAGAAAACATGGCAGCCTAAAGGCAGAAAATATATAATAAACAGAGATGATAAGTTACACATGGTGATATCGAGGAGTGGGTCACTTGATCAACAAAAGCTTTCAATACAAACACATAAGAAACATGGAGTCAACATATAGATGAACTATAGATCTGGTACTGTGGGAGCTGGTCTTTTAAACGATCTTATAATAATAATAATAATAATAATAATAATAATAATAATAATAATAATAATAATAATAATAATAATAAACGGTTTATTGAAAAAGTTTGCAGCCCGAAGGCTGAAAACATACATTGGACATAAATGACTTATTACATTAGGGTGTGTCATACGGAGGCGAATTTTTTTTTTTTGAGTTTGAAAAATCGGCCCATGGTATTAATGATGTAGTTCTATGTGCAGAATCATGTGATATCTTCAGATTTGAAAAGTTTTCATTTTTTGCTAGGTAAATTTTAACTTGAAATCTTATGAAAATTCAGTATTCCCACCCTTTTACCAACACCACTAAATAGCTTATTTAAAGTAAAGTAAATGTATCAGGTTAATTTATTAGGATGAAAATGATCCAGAATAGTGAAACGAATGATCTTGACACATTTATTAAATTTAATATTCCTTTAGAAAACAAAATCATCAAATACAAAAACCGGTTTTACTACTACGACCCGGTGTTGCTGCACACCATAGAGAACATGTCTTTCTTGCTTCTGTTTCTACTCATCACCTCCCTGCTGACCACCTGAGCTCGGATGTAGCCTTCCCTCCTCTCCTGGCTGTACACGTGACTCCTGGCCTCGCTCACTTGCTGTACACAACGCTCTATACTCTGGGTGTGTGAGGGCCAGGCAGGGACATGCATGGGGTTGTCCAGGAAAGCTCTGACTTGAACATTGGTGAGGCTGCAGGTAAGAGGAGGCTCACTGCCAGCCTGGATGTTATCCAGATCTATGAGATCAGTGAGGGTCTTGGCACCTAGATTGACTTCAGGAGTCTTCCTGACCCTGAAGGAATCGTCACCAACTGATTCGTCATGCCCAGATCCTCTCATAAGTCTCATATCCAAGATCTTTTTGACTGCCACTCTTCTCTCCTCCTCATCCTTACTGCAGAGCATTGTCTGCAGAACTGCCTCGGGATGAGCATACCAGGAAGATCTCCTCACAGTCTGCTCCACAATCTGAACAACCTTCCTTGGCTGACTCCTCAGGAGCTCAAGCTGGAAGAGAACATGCCTCGGACCTTCGGAGAACGGTGACTTGACCTTGGTGTTGAACCAATTTGGCAAGTAGACACTCACGATGAATTGGACAATAAGTCTCAGGTTGTGAAGCTGGTTCCCTTTCAGTTTATGATGAGCGACCCAAATTCTGCAGAACCTGGGAGCCGTTGTGAGCCACCTAGAATGTGAGACTGGACCTATCTGCAGGTAAGCAAGTCTATCAGGCATGACCCAGCTCTTTGATGGCACTGTAAATCATAAATCCATAGTACTGGTCAGTACTAGGTCGTCAATGACAGGCAGTGTTTCAACGCAGCGGAGTTGTATTTTCTTTCAAAGTTTGGATTGGTTTCAGTCCTAGCAGAGTTCAGCATCTTGCCAAGAGGGACCAGACCATCTGTTGCTTGAAAGAAAGTCTTGCCATCTAGCCCTGGATCAGGAGTCTGGAGTGGCAACTCGTTGGTGGAGGTCACAAAACAATCCAGACCAGCTTCCTCCCAATCTTCCGCTCTATCCACTGTATGACCCCCTCTTGCCACCCTGTGTTCGTGTTGGTGCTGTCCCCTCCAATGGCCTGCAGGGTCTGGTCTACGTTCCTCTCTCTGAGCCAGTTCACAATGTTATCTGCCACTATCTCAGCTGGTTTCCTGATGTCATCTTTCTCTGGAGTGAAATGCCACAAATACTTTCCTCCTGGTTCACTGCAGCAGGAGTAGTGTTCCTCCTTCACCATGGCAGGGAACATTTGGTCAGAATCTCCAACTAACACTTCTTAGTGTCATCCCTCCCATCAAAGAACAAAACAATTGATTCCATTTTCTTATCCCCATCAAACTCGTTAATATTGACAAGCCCTGAGCCTCTCACTAGTTGGTGCAACCCATCACCAGGTGAACATCATCAGGTGTTATCAAACCACCGTCAATCCAGGCAGCTGTTGCTATCTCTCTGCAGTTTCTCTGAGACCAGTGTGGTGTGTCGCATGCTGGCCAGAGCTATGCTCGGGATATCTTTCCTATTTCGAATCTTATGTCTGGAAGGTTTGGGATCACTATTTTCTGGGTTAGGGACAAAGTCAGCATTCTCCTGGTCAGCACTCGGATCAGCCATGGGGAAGTCATTAAACTCTGAATCAGCTTGACTCCAATCATCGGCCTTTTTTACCTCACCCTGGGCCTTCTCAAGCCGGCAATTTCTCCTCTTTCAACTTCTGTGGCAGCCTGTCTTGACTCCGGAACATGGGCTAGGAAATCATGAGAGCCCCTATACTGCCAGCGTCTTCTCCTGTGCTTTTGACAAATGCCAGTTCGATCACAGGATCTTCAGTTCACGCTTGCAAATACAGGAGATGTGGGCCTGGATTTATAGCGTCACGATTATTACATCCAAACTCAGGACAGAGAACAGCTAAGCACTTGCAAGTAATTATGTCAAATAACTGGTCCAGTTGTTGCTAAAGCTGTCCTTAACTGCAAGTTTTCCTCTCCCAAGAGAGATATCTCTTGCCTTTTCCCAACTGGCTAGCAGTCTCTCACTAATCTTCTTCTGACTTGTTATGACTGGAGGCTGAACTGAGCGTTAGCCAGAGTGTACTGTGCCAAGACAGCTTTGGTCATATCACTGGCAATGTCTTTGTTTGTGTAAGTTCTTTGGTTCTTTTCACTGATTTGCCTGATTAAAACACCGTATCTCAAAGCATCTCTCAATGTAGGCAACTCTGACTTCAGGAGCTCTCTCCCAGACCCAAGATAGTGACTGAGATTGCTGGATTTTTGGTTCCTCGTCCTGACACAAGCAGCCATCGCAAATATTATCAACTTATAACTGCATCAGAATCTGAAACATAAAAAAATATTGTTAGTTGGGTTGTTAAAGAATGAAGTCAGAAAGCAATGTTCACTATATAATTGTAATGCACTAATGCAGCTGTACGTTAGATTTTCGATAAATTTCACGCTAAAATTTACCTAGCAAAAGGTTGCAAAATATTGAAACTGAAATTATTTTCTGTTTATATACACTAAAATCTACCAAAAAAGTGATGGGCCATTAGTTTTAGCTTGTACACTTCTCTCGTTAGGTGGTAAAGACGTTGTCTGCATCCCTGGAGCGTGAAATTGTCACTCCGAAGGGGGGGTTTCGCCAGTAGAGAGGGGTCGGGGAAAGTGGGAATCAAAAAACAAGCAGGTCCTGGGAAGTAAAATTAGTTGCTCAGGACAAGGGGTAAAACAGGACCAGGGAAGAGTAGGTTTAAATGTATACTATACAAACAGTAGGAGCGTTAGAAATAAAATAGACTTGTTGAGAGCGGTTGTATGTACCGAGAATGTAGACGTCATAGCAATCACCGAAACTTGGATGAATCTGGCGAGCAAAAATTTTTTATCAGAGTACCACATAGAAGGGTACAACCTTTTTCACAAGGACAGGGAAGGTAGGAAGGAGGGAGGGGTCGCACTCTTCGTCAAGGATACATTAAAATGTTGTACTAATAATTCAATAAAGGGTGAAATAGGAACCGAGTCTGTGTGGGTAGAAATCACGGAAGGAAGAGAAAAACTAATTATGGGAGTGATTTACAGGCCCCCAAGTCTTGGCAAAGAAGCAGCTCAGCCCCATATGGCAGGAAATGAGTAGGGCAGCAAAATATAACAACCTATGCATTATGGGGGATTTCAACTTCAGAAATATTGACTGGGACAACATTGTAGGCGACTATGAATCTGAAGACTTCCTAGACGCAGTACAGGACAATTTTTGAAACAACTAATTACAGAACCTACTAGAGGTGACAATATATTAGACCTAGTATTAACAAATAAAGAAAATATTATCAGAGATATCACAGTAGGGGAAGAACGAGGTAACAGTGATCACAGAGAAATCAGGTTCACCCTAAATTGGGAAACGAAAAACAATGACAATATGGTCAGAGACCCAAACTTTCGGTTGGCGGATTATCAGGGGTTAAGAAGGTACCTAGGTGAGGTCACCTGGGAACAGTCACGTCAGTTCCCAGTAGGAAGGGGTGAGGTCATAGATGACACAACAATTGATCATGACTATAATATATTCACCAGTATACTACATAAAGCACAAGAACAAAATATACCATACAGAAAAATTAGGTCAAATAAGAATGAGCCAAGGTGGATGACCAGAAAACTTAAACATGACATAGGAATAAAGAAAGGAATATATAAGAAATTAAAGGGAGGGGAGGAGCAGCTCAGAAACAGGTATAATGAACTATCTAGGAATGTTAAGAAAAATGTAAGGAAAGCAAAGAGAGACTATGAAATCAAAATAGCAAGAGAATCCAAGGCGAATCCCAAGTGATTTTTCCAGGTACATAGGACAAAGGTCAAGGACAAAGTTGGGCCTTTAAAGTCAGGGAGGGGAGAATTGATAAATGGCAG
>NW_024724950.1:0-6575 GCF_018991925.1 Homarus americanus
AAAGTCAATCGTGGATCGATTTGATAGCATACCACAGAAACTTGCACACCCGAATGGGAGACCGTCAAAGTCAATCGGGGGTCGATTTAATAGCATACTACAGAAACTTGCACACCCGAATGGGACACCGTCAAAGTCAATCGGGGGTCGATTTGATAGCATACTACAGAAACTTGCACACCCGAATGGGAGACCGTCAAAGTCAATCGGGGATCGATTTGATAGCATACCACAGAAACTTGCACACCCGAATGGGAGACCGTCAAAGTCAATCGGGGGTCGATTTAATAGCATACCACAGAAACTTGCACACCCGAATGGGAGACCGTCAAAGTCAATCGGGGGTCGATTTGATAGCATACTACAGAAACTTGCACACCCGAATGGGAGACAGTGAAAGTCAATCGGGGGTCGATTTAATAGCATACTACAGAAACTTACACACCCGAATGGGAGACAGTCAAAGTCAATCGGGGGTCGATTTAATAGCATACTACAGAAACTTGCACACCCGAATGGGAGACCGTAAAAGTCAATCGGGGGTCGATTTAATAGCATTACAGAAATCTCTGTACACCTGAATGGGAGACTGTCAAAGTCAATCGGGGGTCGATTTGATAAAGATACTGCAAGAAACTTGCACATTCCGAATGGGAGACAACAAAGTCAATCGGGGGTCAGATTTAATAGCATACTACAGAAACTTGCACACCCGAATGGGAGACCGTCAAAGTCAATCGGGGGTCGATTTAATAGCATACTACAGAAACTTGCACACCCGAATGGGAGACCGTCAAAGTCAATCGGGGTCGATTTGATAGCATACTACAGAAACTTGCACACCCGAATGGGAGACAGTCAAAGTCAATCGGGGGTCGATTTAATAGCATACTACAGAAACTTGCACACCCGAATGGGAGACCGTCAAAGTCAATCGGGGGTCGATTTAATAGCATACTACAGAAACTTGCACACCCGAATGGGAGACCGTCAAAGTCAATCGGGGGTCGATTTGATAGCATACTACAGAAACTTGCACACCCGAATGGGAGACAGTCAAAGTCAATCGGGGGCCGATTTAATAGCATACTACAGAAACTTGCACACCCGAATGGGAGACCGTCAAAGTCAATCGGGGTCGATTTAATAGCATACTACAGAAACTTGCACACCCGAATGGGAGACCGTCAAAGCCAATCGGGGGGTCGATTTAATAGCATACTACAGAAACTTGCATTACCCGAATGGGGAGACCGTCAAAGCCAATCGGGGTCGATTTGATAGCATAATACAGAAACTTGCACATCCGAATGGGGAGACAGTCAAAGCCAATCGGGGGTCGATTTAATAGCATAATACAGAAATCCTGCACACCTGAATGGGAGACCAATAAAGTCAATCGGGGGTCGATTTGATAGCATACTACAGAAACTTGCACACCCGAATGGGAGACCCTCAAAGTCAATCGGGGGTCGATTTGATAGCATACTACAGAAACTTGCACACCCGAATGGGAGACAGTCAAAGTCAATCGGGGGTCGATTTAACAGCATACTACAGAAACTTGCACACCCGAATGGGAGACAGTCAAAGTTAATCGGGGGTCGATTTAATAGCATACTACAGAAACTTGCACACCCGAATGGGAGACCGTCAAAGTCAATCGGGGGTCGATTTGATAGCATACTACAGAAACTTGCACACCCGAATGGGAGACAGTCAAAGTCAATCGGGGGTCGATTTAATAGCATACTACAGAAACTTGCACACCCGAATGGGAGCCAGTCAAAGTCAATCGGGGGTCGATTTAATAGCATACTACAGAAACTTGCACACCCGAATGGGAGACCGTCAGAGTCAATCGAGGGTCGATTTAATAGCATACTATACAAAATGATCCGAGAATGTGCACACACCGAGTGGGAGACGGTGATGAAAGCGTCCGCCCTTGTACACTGGATGGCACTATTTCACTATAGTAAGGGGTAGGGGCACCTCGGTCATATTATACAACATACCAGAGAAGTTCCACACCCGCATGGGAGACCGTCAAAGTGAATCGGGGGTCGATTTGATAGCATACTACAGAGAACTTGCACACCCGAATGGGAGACCGTCAAAGTCAATCGGGGGTCGATTTGATAGCATACTACAGAGGACTTGCACACCCGAATGGGAGACAGTCAGTCAATCGGGGGTCGATTTAATAGCATATACAGAAACCCCTGTACACCCGAATGGGAGACCGTCAAAGTCAATCGGGGTCGATTTGATAGCATACTACAGAAACTTGCACACCGCATGGGAGACCGTCAGAGTCAATCGGGGTCGATTTAATAGCATACTACAGAAACTTGCACACCCGAATGGGAGACCGTCAACGTCAATCGGGGGTCGATTTAATAGCATACTACAGAAACTTGCACACCCGAATGGGAGACCGTGAAAGTCAATCGGGGATCGATTTAATAGCATACCACAGAAACTTGCACACCCGAATGGGAGACCGTCAAAGTCAATCGGGGGTCGGGGTCGATTTAATAGCATACTACAGAAACTTGCACACCCGAATGGGAGACCGTCAAAGTCAATCGGGGTCGATTTGATAGCATACTACAGAAACTTGCACACCCGAATGGGAGACAGTCAAAGTCAATCGGGGGTCGATTTAATAGCATACTACAGAAACTTGCACACCCGAATGGGAGACCGTCAAAGTCAATCGGGGGTCGAGCATACTTTAAAAAATGATCCGAGAATCTGCACACACACCGAGTGGGAGACGGTGATGAAAACGTCCGCCCTTATATGTTCGATTGCACTATTTCACTATATTAAGGGGAGAGGGTGCCTTCGCACACATATTCGGTGTGAAATATCTTCCGCCCCCCAGCGGAGCGCTTCGGCGCCTCTGCGAAGCAAAGCGCGGCATTCAAAAACAACAACCAAAATTGCCGTCGCTTTCCCTTCCCTGCCCTGCAATGGCTGGAGCAACAGCAGAAAGAGAAAAATAGTCTCATGGGGTCAGAGGAATGGCAGTGGAGCGCGATCTCTGCCGTTCACTAGCCAGGTCTGTCTCCCAATTGAACATTATTATCTCTACGGTAGCACACGTCATACGATTTCGCGACAGCAGCACAGCATCATGATCTTCTTATTGTAGATCCCGGAACCAGGTTGTTGACATTCGCAATTGATCCCGGGTTTTAACCTTACCTTTAACAAACGATCAAACAACTTCCTCTCGAGGTGCGGTACGGTGACTGTCCTATCGTCCGCTCTTATGCTGGATTACTATTTCACTATATTAAGGGGTGCCTTCACACACCTATTCGGTGTGGAATATCTTCCGCCCCAGCGGGCGCCGGCGTTGCCTCTCTGAAACAAAAGCGCGACATTCAAAAACAACAACCAAAGAAGTTGCCGTCGCTTTCCTTCCTGCCCTGGCAATGGCTGGGCAGCGGCAGAAGAAGAAAATAGTCTCATGGGGTCAGAGGAATGGCAGTGGAGCGCGATCTATGAATTTCACTAGCCAGGTCTGTCTCCCAATTGAACATTATTACTCTCTCGGCGCGCACGTCGCCACCACGGTTTCCGCGACAGCAGCAGCATCATGATGTTGCGTCTATTGTAAGTCCGGAACCGGGTTATTCGGCTGTTCGCGAACAGTCAGGTTTAACTGCTGCTAACAAACGATAAACAACTTCCTCTCGAGATTGCGAATGGGGTGACTGTCCTATCGTCGCTCTTGTATGCTGGATTGCACTATTTCACTATATTGGGGAGAGGGTGCCTTCACCTGTCGGTGTGGAACTCACGCCCCAGCGGGCGCCAGCGCCTCTCTTGAAGCAAGCGGCGGCGTTCAAAACAACAACCAAAGTTGCCGTCGCTTTCCCTTCCCTGCCCTGCAATGGCTGGAGCAGCAAAAGGAGAGAAAATAGTCTCATGGGGTCAGAGGAATGGCAGTGGAGCGGGTTCTATGAATTTCACTAGCCAGGTCTGTCTCCCAATTGAACATTATTACTCTCTCGGCGCACACGTCGCCACCACGGTTTCTGCGACAGCAGCAGCATCATGATATTGCGTCTATTGTAAGTCCGGAACCGGGTTATTCGGCTGTTCGCGAACAGTCAGGTTTTAACCTTGCCTAACAAACGATCAAACAACTTCCACTCTCGAGGTGCGGTACGGTGACTGTCCTATCGTCCGCTCTTGTATGCTGGATTGCACTATTTCACTATATTAAGGGGAGAGGGTGCCTTCACACACATATTCGATGTGAAATATCTTCCGCCCCCAGCGGAGCGCTTCGGCGCCTCTGCGAAGCAAAACGCGGCATTCAAAAACAACAACCAAAATTGCCGTCGATTTCCTCTCCCTGCCCTGCAATGGCTGGAGCAGAAGGAGAGCGAGAGAGAGAATAGTCTCATTGGGTCAGAGGAATGGCAGTGGAGCGGGCTAATGGCGAGTAGGCTCGCGATCTATCAATTACACTAGCCAGGTCGCTCTCCCTATTGAACATTATTACTCTCTCACGTCGCCACTGCGGTTTCCGCGACAGCAGCAGCATCATCATGATGTTGCATCCACCAATTAGTCCGGAACCGGGTTATTCGGCTGTCTGCGAACAGTCCGGTTTTAACCTTACCCAACATCCACTCTCGAGGTGCGGTACGTTGAATGTCTATCATCCGACAACATGCTGGATTGCACTATTTCACTATATTAAGGGGAGAGGTGCCTTCACACATATTCGGTGTGAAATATCTTCCGCCCCAGCCCGGGCGCCAGCGCCTCTGCGGCTAAAGCATTCAAAAAGCTGTAAGAAGTGCATTCAGCTTCCCTGCCTGCAATGGCTGGAGCAGAAGGAGAGATTTTGTCTCATTGGATCAGAAGACAGCAGTGGAGCGGGCTTATGGCGAAGTAGGCTCGCTGTTTCTATCAATACACTTGCCGGTCTCTACCGTTTGGACATTATTTACTCCGTCTCTCTCTCTCTCTCTCTCTCAGCGCTACTTGTCGCCACCCTACTAGTTTCGATCGCTGCTGCATTTTCAGTCCAGGTGGGGCTCCTTCTGCTGTCTGCCCAACTTAAGCGGACTTCGTTGGCTGATCACCCCGTCTTCGCGTCTGTGCCGGCCTTCAATGCAGCGCCCAACCGTCTCTTGGCCGAGATTCATTGCACTATTCCACGCGCAAACGGCTACCCTAAATGTGCATAGACAACGCTCATGGTTCAACACGACCAGGGCGCAGTCTGGGAGCCGAGTATACTAAAAAGAGAGTTTAGCAGCCAAAACTCGTCAAAGCACACGTTGGGTTACCCCATCACCTAACAACGATGATGGCGGTTCCCACCCGTGAAATACACAACCTAACCAATATTGGGCGACGATGGCGCTCATGAGCCCACGTCCCCACAAACAGTAAGAGAAAGAGAGAGAGGAGGAGATTGGCCAATGTGCGGTCCCTCGCCCAATGTCTTATGCCTCGCTGGGGCAAAGAGAAGAGGAGCGGATAAGGGAGGAGATTGGCCAGCGTGCGGTCCCTCGCCCAATGTCGGCGGCCTCGCTGGAGCTGGGTAAAGAGGAGAGGAGCGGATAAGGGAGGAGATTGGCACACACGGTGGCGCTGCCGGCGCCGAGGATAGCAAGAGAAGGTGCAGTTTGATCTGATCATCTGGTTTGCTATTTCTCTAAGGCCAACGTGCGGTCCCTCGCCCAATGTCGGCTGCCTCGCTGGGGCAAAGAGAAGAGGAGAGGATAAGGGAGGAGATTGGCACACACGGTGGCGCTGCCGGCGCCGAGGATAGCGAGAGAAGGTGCAGTTTGATCTGATCATCTGGTTTGCTATTTCTCTAAAGCCAACGTGCGGTCCCTCGCCCAATGTCTTCTGCCTCGCTGGGGCAAAGAGAAGAGGAGCGGATAAGGGAGGAGATTCGCCAACGTGCGGTCCCTCGCCCAATGTCGGCTGCCTCGCTGGAGCTGGGGCAAAGAGGAGCGGATAAGGGAGGAGATTGGCACACACGGTGGCGCTGCCGGCGCCGAGGATAGCCAGAGAAGGTGCAGTTAGATCTGATCATCTGGTTTGCTATTTCTCTAAGGCCAACGTGCGGTCCCTCGCCCAATGTCTTCTGCCTCTCTCTCAATCTCACTATTTTGGCCGCCGTGATAGGCGCCGCCAACAGCAGCAGCTACCTGGTTGATCCTGCCAGTAGTCATATGCTTGTCTCAAAGATTAAGCCATGCATGTGTAAGTACAAGCCGATTTAAGGCGAAACCGCGAATAGCTCATTAAATCAGCTATGTTTCATTGGATCTGTAAACCCACTTACTTGGATAACTGTGGCAATTCTAGAGCTAATACATGCAATTGGTCTCTGACCGCAAGGGAAGAGCGCTTTTATTAGTTCAAAACTGGTCGGGCCCCGGTCCGTAACCCACCTGTGGTGAATCTGAATAACTTCGGGCTGAGCGCACGGTCTCCGCACCGGCGCCGCTTCTTTCAAGTGTCTGCCTTATCAGCTTTCGATTGTGGGTTATGCGCCTACAATGGCTATAACGGGTAACGGGGAA
>NW_024724951.1:0-14640 GCF_018991925.1 Homarus americanus
ACGGTGCTATATTCCGTACAGGTGGAGCAGTCTGATGTGTTAAGGGATAGTGTAAGAAGGAATGACCGAGGTAAGGGGGTCACAGATTGTTATGCAATAAGTAGGTGGACGACACGCCATCAATGTAAGAGTCTGGGGCCCATCTGGGTAACCACATTTTCGTTGTTCTTCTGAGGAAGGCCAATTCATGTATATGTTTTTTACCAGTATGTTTTATAAGGAATAAATCAATTAAGACATGTTATGGTTTCACCCTTCTTTACCCTTATCGATCTGGTCAATGGAAAACCTAACCCAATGCCTAGTCCATTCTGCACGCTACCTAACGAACTACATGCTGTCCAGAGGGGGTCTGGTGGCAGCGACCCTTAGAAATTAAGATTAGAGTTAAGTTATCTCCTTAGACTTAGTGACCCCAGAATCTGGTAGTATAAAGATGGGACCACTCTGCTTCCTTATGCTCATCAATGATGCCCTGAGAGAAACCCCTGCTCGCTGGAAATATGTCGACGACTCCACCATAGGGATCAGCGTCAACAATTCTGCTCCCAACTATACCGCCCTTCAGGATTTATTGAACAGTCTCCAAAACTGGGCCACCAACAACCATGTCACCATCAACCATACCAAGACCATGGTTATGCACATCAACCTCTCCTCCGACATTGTCACCTCCTTCCATTACTCTGGGTCCGAACACACTCCAGGTTGTAGATTCCACAGCTCCTTGGCGTCACCATCAGACAACAAACTAAATTGGAATCCCACACGTGCGTCAGTGAAGTTGTCAAATCCTCCAGTTTCCGTCTCCCTCCTCCATCGACTCAAGTCCCTCAGGTTTCCTGCACCCAGCTCCTCAGTGTTTACACAACATTCATACTTCCCAAAGCTCACCTATGCCTCCCCCACCTGGTCTTCCTCCTAAATACCCACTGGCAACACCTAGAAAAAGAGATGCAAAGAAGGCATGCAAGATTATTCTCCCCTTCTTACTCCACATATCAAGAAGCGCTCAACACACTGACCCTTTCGACTCTCACTGACCATCACCACGACCTCATCTGCAAATTTGGTAAGAAGCTTCTACACCATCCTCGACACCGGCTCCTACTACCACCTGAGATCCCTAGCCCGAGAATTGCTGTTCGACACCACAACCGCATCCAGCCCATACGTGCACGAACTGCTCGCTATAAGAACAGCCCAGTCCCAACCATTGTAAAAATTATCAATAACTTGTAATAGACCAGTGTATTCACTCCCAGTAAACACTACTCCTTGCACTGTCACTATGTTGAAATGTACTGTAGTTTGAACTTTTCTCCATCTAGTTATTATATATCTTATTTATAGCACTTATGTTACTTGTATATTATTTGTAATTCGAAACCCATTCCCCAAATATGTAACTGTATATTTTCAGCCTTCTGGCTGCCAAGTTCTTTCAATAAACCGTAAATTATTATTTACTCGTGGTGAATGACATGCACACCATCACACACTAGTGGTGAATGACATGCACACCATCACACACTCGTGGTGAATGACATCCACACCATCATACACTCGTGGTGAATGACATGCACACCATCAAACACTCGTGGTGAATGACATGCACACCATCACACACTCGTGGTGAATGACATGCACACCATCACACACTCGTGGTGAATGACATGCACACCATCACACACTCGTGGTGAATGACATGCACACCATCACACACTTTCCGTGGTGAATAATACACATATCACACACTCGTCAGTGAATGACATGCACACCATCACACTCGTGGTGGAATGACGTACACACCATCAAACACTCTCGTGGTGAATGCACACCATCACACACTCGTGGTGAATGACATCCACACCATCACACACTCGTGGTGAATGACATGCACACCATCAAACACTCGTGGTGAATGACATGCACACCATCACACACTCGTGGTGAATGACATGCACACCATCACACACTCGTGGTGAATGACATCCACACCATCACACACTCGTGGTGAATGACATGCACACCATCACACACTCGTGGTGAATGACATGCACACCATCACACACTCGTGGTGAATGACATGCACACCATCACACACTCGTGGTGAATGACATGCACACCATCACACACTGGTGGTGAATGACATGCACACCATCACACACTCGTGGTGAATGACATGCACGCCATCACACACTCGTGGTGAAGGACATGCACACCATCACACACTCTGTGGTGAATGACATGCACACCATCACACACCCCGTGGTGAAGGACATGCACACCATCACACACACTCGTGGTGAATGACATGCACACCATCAAACACTCGTGGTGAATGACATGCACACCATCACACACACACTCGTGGTGAATGACATGCAATACCATCACACATTCGTGGTGAATGACATGTACACCATCACACACTCGTAGAATGACATGCACACCTCATCACACACTCGTGGTGAATGACATGTACACCATCACACACTGCAGAAATGACATGTACACCATCACACACTGGTGGTGAATGACATGCACGCCATCACATACACACTGTGCGGATGACATGCACGCCAATACACACCTCGTGGTGAAGGATATGCACACCATCACACACTGGTGGTGAATGATGGCACGCCATCACACACTCGTAGGATGACATGCACGCCATCACACACTGTGGTGAAGGACACATGCACGCCATCACACACTGTGTGGAATGACATGCACACCATCACACACTGGTGGTGAAATGACATGCACACCATCATTGACACTGTGGTGAAATGACATGCACACACTATCACACACTCGTGGTGAATGACATGCACACACATCACACACTGTAGAATGATGGTGCACACCATCACACACTCCCCGTGGTGAATGACATGCACACCATCAAACACTGTGGTGAATGACATGCACACCATCACACACTCGTGGTGAATGACATGCACACCATCACACTGGTGGTGAATGACATACCATCACACACTCGATATTTAGAAGATATTATTCTTCCTCGTGTGTGGGAGGGGGGGTGGTGAGGTGGCTGTTGAAAGGCGTGGACAACGGTGAATATGAGTGTTGTAAAGGCACAGCAACTTTGTTCTTAGTCCATATCCAGGTTACATATACCGACATTGCAACCCAAGTTGTAATACCACGACACCATAACTCTTACCACAACACCATAACCACCATCATAAGTGTACTACCATGACACCATAACTTCCACAACACTATAACCACCATCACAAGTTGTAACACCACAACACCATAGCTTCCACAACACAAAACCACCATCACAAGTTGTACTCCCACGACACCATAACTTCCACCACAATCATCACACAACAGTATCATTGCACCAAACACCACTAACATGTCTTTGTCACGTCAGCTGATCAATAATACTGTGATCAACCTAACCTTATAATCTGTGTTACTTAAGTGCCTGGGATTCATTTCTATTATGTACTAAATCACGACTGTTTCTCATACACAATCACTAGTATTATTTCTCCTTCAATAGAGAGTATACAGGAAACCTCTATTTAACGGAATATATGCGAGGTTAATCCGTTAAATATGAAACTTCCTCCTCACGGACACTATGTAAGAGGTTAGTCCGCTATATGTAAGTTTCACTATAGTAGTTATTGTTGCTACTATAAACATTCACCATCACTTTTACCGTCACTTGTAGTCTATCATCAGGTCAATAGAGCAAACATTAGAGTGTTATTTTATGCGGCACCAAAGGTTATATATTTACATGAGAAAATAATGAAGACTTTTATTGACTAATTTCATCAATACAGCTCTCGGCCAGTCTTACCTAACACTCATGTATATCCTTTCCACACCATCCATCTCCATCATAATTATCCATCCCATCCATCACCCCCCCAACCACCCCACCTCATCCATCCCACCTCATCCATTCCATCATCACATGAAAAACGTGAAAATTACATGATTTAAATAAAACTTGGGCCATGAAAAAAATAATAATTCTATCCCTGGAGCACTGTAAGGGTATGTAACTACGTGGTGGTGATTCAATAATTACATCACCCCTTTAGTGTCACCGATACAGTGTTACCTTTATTAATACTTTCAATTTATCGTTATTTGTGCGTCATCTTACTCATACTATTACTGTTACTTTAGTTATACTGCAATATAAACGTCGTGTTAATTTTGTAGATTTGCAGAGGAAGGAATATGTGATTCTCCCGTTTGTACAAAAGGAGGTTAGTTAGGTGGAGGGTTGACTATAACAAAACAAGCTCAAGCGGTCGTGGCCCCAGCTCATGTTGGGGATCCGTTTAAATCTTTCTAATGACGCCAGAGGATTAAAGAACAACTCGTTAGGAGAAAATGTCTGTCACGAGGGTCCAGAACAACCCGTGAGCCATATGTTGTGAAATACGAATAGAAGGACCGCCTACAACACTGGTCACACTTTGTGTTTGGGAAGAGCAACACACCCTGGCTGGGTTGCTCTCTGTACGAGGAGGAGAACGACTCTCTTAAACTGTCTAATTATAATATCATTGTTGCTGATCACGCCAAGACTATGTTAAGGCACCAAGACTCCGATGATCACCGATACTGTTGTAGAAAAGACCAATTGTCATATTTCAGAGAATGATTGAGGAACCTTATTTACTCCATGTTTGTTTCTTATCAAAATAAAGAGGATCAAGAAGCTTCCATCTTTACAAATCGTCTGTATTAATATATCCTAAAGTCGCCATATTAACAGAACTATATCATCATCACCCCATACTGTACTGTACTTGTCGTGTTCGCTGAATAACTTGAAGCTTCTTTTCTCGTCAGGCGTACCAACTGACCGTAGTCACGGTTACGCATTAAGTACAATCCACCATATTTCAACAATCATCGGCCAAAGCTGAGAATATATTTGTTTCTTAGACTGTACTCTTACTGTCTGTACAAAACTGAGGTACAAGTAACATACAGATCTCCTCCCTGGGACTGTGAGGTGACAAACGACCTAAAAACACACAAGTCTACACTCTTTCCCTTGACCGTGAGAATGTTATTAACTCTACCAGTATCTATGATTGATAATGACGGTGTTGTGGTAATATTGCCAGGTACTGTGGCTACACCAGGTCTTAATTTTAGATAATACTATTATTTTTTGGGGATGGAATAATGTCATTAATCCAGACTTATAGGAAGTGTTCTCCTCTCTATCTCTGTAGAAAAATGACCCATCCCGACTCAGCTAAGGTTAGATTAGGTTTGTTAGGTTTAGGTTAGGTTAAATATATGGGGTCTTAGAAATTCGATCTAGAATAGGATATAATTTGCTGCATGAACAGATCAATTTTCCGTGAGAATATTAACCTACCCAACAAATTCCTGACGGCTAATGTTCTGTCTGACACACAGTTGACCTGATAACAACGACTCTTGCTGTTGAAACCGACTCTGACTGGCTGCACCACAAACCATAACAGCAATAATATTACCAACATTTACAGCTTGAAATAATAACAATTATCATAATTATATAATAACAGGTCGGTGAGGTGAGAGTTTTATCGTAATGATAAGAGATCAAACTACTCTTACGGTTTTTCTTTACATAATTACTCTGGCTAATACGACAGTTACAGCAGCATATACCATATTGTTGCCTCATGTAATACAGGTTAATTAACATGGATAATGCCGACATTAACTAGAAAAGGTTAATGACAGGCTACCACAAGCACTTAGTGACACTCTGATACTTGTTGCTAATGAGACGAGTTACCGTAAACAAATCTACAGGTAATTAGGAGGATATTAGTACTCATTAACTGTAATTTCGGCTGGCATAGGGTATAATACCAGTTTAATACAAGTAATACCAACAGTTAACACGTGTAGTATTAAAACAGTTAACACGTAAAAGCAAACAGTTAACACGTGTATTATCAACAGTATATATGTAGAAAATTCAATTGTTAACACGCGTAGCACTAACAGTTAACATGGGTACCAACAGTTAACACGTGTAGTACAACAGTTAACACGTCTATTAATAACAGTATATATGTAGTACCAACAGTTAACACGTGTAGTACCAGTCATTTCAACACGCGTAGTACCAACAGCTAACACGTGTAGTACCAACAGTTAACACGTAGTACCAACAGCTAACACGTGTAGTAATAACAGTTAACACGTGTAGCAACAACAGCTAACACGTGTAGTACCAACAGTTAACACGCCAGAGCAATCAACAGCTAACACGCAGTAGTACCAACAGTTAACATGTGTAATACCAACAGCTAACACGTGAAAATTACCAGCTAACACGTGTAGCACCAACAGCTAACACGTGTAGCACCAACAGTTAACACGTAGTACCAACAGATAACACGTAGCACCACCAGTTAACACGCAGTAGTACCAACAGTTAACACGTGTAGTACCAACAGTTAACACGTAGTACCAACAGTTAATACGTGTCGTATCAACAGTTAACACGTAGTACCACCAGAGAAACACGTGGTACCCAACAGTTAACACGCAGTACTGAACAGTTAACACGCAGTACCAACAGCTAACACGTAGTATCAACAGTTAACATGTGTAGTACCAACAGTTAACACGTGTAGTACCAACAGTTAACACGTGTAAGTAAATTAACAGATAACACGTGTAGTACCAACAGTTACCACGTGTAGTACCAACAGTAAACAGCAGGTGAGGTACAATAAAGTGGGTCGGTAGGTGTTGGTGGTGCACAGGCAATTTTGTTGTCATAAATAACTGGCCAGACAACACATTCCTGGGGTTTGCAAACCAATTTGTTTCTGCCCCAGTTATATTGTGTTGTTACTGTGGGGGGCTATTCTCCCCGGTGTGTGTTACATGAGGGTGGGGACGGCGACACCACACGAGAAGGCATAAATACTCTGAGTTAGCCTGACCTTACGCTACCGAGGCAGATGCTTCCCAGAAAGACGCTGCTGCTGCCTCTACTCCACTGTTACATGTGTTGCACGTGGCCACAGTTACATGCTGTACAGTGGTCAAGAAACATGTGCTGCACTGCACACAGTTACATGTGGGTTGCAAACTGCGGTGACAGCCACATGTGCCGCACCGTGGCCACAGTTGGCGCCGTGTTGCAACTCGGGCCACAGTTGCTAGTGTGCTGCACCTGGCCACAGTTACGTGTTGTACCGTAGACAGTTACACAAAGGTACCGTGCCAGTTGTGCGTGTATTGCACCGTGGACACGGCTACATGTGTTGCACCATGGATACAGTTACATGTACCGCACCGTGACAGTTACATGTGCTGTACCGCGGCCACAGTTACACATGTGGCCGCACCGTGGCCACAGTTACATGCGGTTCCCACCATTGTCACAGTTATAGTGCTGCAACGTGGCCACCTTACATAATGTGTTGCCCGTAATACTGTTATATGTGTTGCACCGTGGCCACAGTTACATGCTGTAAGCAGTGATGAAGAAATACATGTGTTGGTAACCGTGGCCACAGTTACATGTTGCACCGTGACACAGCTACACGTGTTGTACCGTACACAGTTACATGTGTTGCACCGTGGACACAGCGCATGTGTTGCACCGTGGACACAGTTACATGTGTTGTACAGTGATTACGAAATACACGTGTTGTACTGTACACAGTTACATGTGTTGCACCGTGGACACAGAAGTTATATGTGCTGTAATTCTGTGGACACAGAAGTTACACGTGTTGTACCGTGGACACAGCTACACGTATGGTACTGTACACAGTTACATGTGTTGCACCGTGGACACAGTTACATGTGTTCTACAGTGGACACAGCTACACGTGTTACTGTGGCACAGTTACATGTGTTGCACTGCATGTTACATGTGCTGTACCGTGACACAGTTACATGTGTTGTACTGCGACCACATGTTACATGTGCTGCAACGTGACACAGCCACACGTGTTGCAACAGTACCACAGTTACATGTGTTGCACCGTGACACAGTTTACATGGTGCAAGGTACAGTGCGGACACAGCTGACACGTGTTGTACCGTACACAAAGTTACATGTGTTGCACCGTGACACAGTTACATGTTGTACAGTGGACACAGCTAGCACGTGTTGTACCGTGACACAGTTGGTGAGCATGTGTTGTACCGTGACACAGTTACATAGGAAGTTGTACTGTGGCTACAGTTACATGTACTGCACTGTGACAGTTACATGTATTGTACCGTGCCACAGTTACATTGCATTAAACTGTGCTTACAGTTACATGTGGTGCACCCATGGACACAGTTACATGTGTTGCACTGTACACAGCAAGCTACATGTGTATCATCATTGTCACAGTTACATGTGTTGCCCCTGTGGCCACAGTCACATGTGTTGCACCGTGACACAGTTACATGTGTTGCACCGTGGAGACAGTTACATGTGCTGCACCGTGGCCACAGTTACATGTGTTGTACAGTGACACAGTTACATGTGTTGTACTGTACACAGTTACATGTGCTGCACTGTGGACACAGTTACATGTGTTTCACTGTGACACAGTTACATGTGTTGTACAGTGGACACAGCACGTGTTGTACCGTGTACACAGTTACATGTGTTGCACCGTGACACAGTTGCGCAAGGGCACTGTATACAGTTACATGTGTTGTACCGTGGACACAGCTACATCGTGTTGTACTGTGTGGCCACATGTTTACATGTGTTGCACTGTGGACACAGTTACATGTAAGCAAAGCAGTGACATAGCTACACGTGTTGTACCGTGGACACAGTTACATGTGTTGCACCGTGACACAGTTACATGTGTTGTACTGTGGACACAGTTACATGTGTTGTACTGTACACAGTTACATGTGTTGCACCAGGACACAGCTACACGTGCTGGGTACAGTGGCCACAGTTACATGTGTTGCACTGTGACACAGTTACATGTGTTGCAATAGTGACACACATCGTGTTGTACTGTGGCCACAGTTACATGGGCAAATGTGGACACAGCGCATGTGTTGTACAGTGGACACAGCCACACGTGTTGTACCGTGGACACAGTTACATGTGTGTTGGGTACCGTGACACAGTTACATGTGTTGTACCGTGTCACAGTTACATGTACTGCACCGTGACAGTTACATGTATTATTGTACTGTACACAGTTATATGCTAAATTGTGTGGACACAGTTACATGTGTGTTGCACCATGGACACAGGTGTTACATGTGTTGCAATTGCATACAGTTACATGTGTCTCATCATTGTCACAGTTATATGTGTTGCCCTTGCATTACAGTTACATGTGTTGCACCGTGGACACAGTTACATGTAAGTAGTACCGTGACACAGTTACATGTGTTGCCCCTGTGGCCACAGTTATGTGTCCTGCACTACTGTCACAGCTTATATGCTAGTTCCTGTACACTTACATAATGTGTTAAAATTTCGTGGCTTCCTAAAGCATATGTAAAGGTACCGTGGACACAGTTACATGTGTTGTACCGTGGACATAGTTACATGTGTTGTACTGTGGATACAGTTACATGTGTTGTACCGTGGCCACACTTACATACTGTGTTACACCATGGCCACTGTTACATGTGTTGCACCGTGGCCACAGTTACATGTGTTGCACCGCGGCCATTTTGCTTGGTGAGTCAGGAGACAAAACATAAACATTGGACAAAGTTAAGACGGGAGGACCACTTCAGGGCTCACAAACTCCTTACTTCTTACACCCAAAATTTCTTGCCGACATTTTACCTCCTGAGAGAGGGTGTTAGGTTTCTTGTCTCTACCTTGTCTTGACTTTCTTGTCCCACACACTAAGATGAGCTGCCTGCTGCCTACCTCCTCCTAATGCAACAAAGAAAGTTGGTTAATGTGCCAACTTTGCTGAGGTTCTTCACTTGTTAAACTATATAATATCTTACCGTGTGCCACTCTTACGGTGTGTGATATAACATACAGGATCCAGGTACACTAAATTACCTTCTACGTGTGTGTGTGTGTGTGTGTGTGTGTGTTATAAGTGTCGACCTATTGTGTAATGATCAGCGTGCTCGCCTCGCAAGCGAGTGGTCCCGGGTTCGATTCCAAGGCAAGGTGAAACTATGGGCAAGTTTCTTTGCGCCATTTTCCTCTGACCACCCAACAGTAATTGGGGAACTGGATGTTTATCGATTACAGGATTGTGTTCCGGGGTAATGGTTAGCCAGTGCAGCTAGCGAGTTGTCCGGATTTCTCGGAGTATTCCTTGACACTGAGTCAAGAAAACTCGTCAATTTAGGGTGTGGTTGTTGTATTAACAACAGCTTCTACACCTTAAAAAAATTCACACCTAGGTGGGCTGGCCATCCTCGCACACGAGGGACAATCATTATAAGCGGCACTCAGTGACCGGGAATATTTCTGTGGTAAGTCGTTATAACCTACTTAATCCACTTTAAACTAAACTTTAGACTAAAATGAACTAAAGTGAAACAAAATTAAACTAAATCTATTTGTTCAGAAGTTGTTTACTTGACTTTGTAATCAGGGCGGTACTATACGGGTATATTGTACTTGTTCTATTTACATTATGTTATGGGGGAAGAAAGTTGATTTACATCCCCGGGGCTCCTACACCACCTGTTGACAAACAACATACCTGGATAAAGAACATAAACTTTCATAGACCATTTATGCTAACGACAGCTGTAGACTTAACAGGATGGCAGGGCTGGAGGTGGTTGATTAACGACCTTACCTGTAACGAAGTTGGTAGGTTCTCACCTGATAAACTAATTAAGGTTTAGAGGGACGTGGGAACGAACGAGCCTCAGCCTTGACCTGTATGGGGTGAGGTAGTGAGTGGTGCTGGCAGGAGGGGAGGAACCCACAACTTACCCTCCATCAAGATACAGTACAGACGTTGACGGTGATAACCTTACGTTGTGTTTAAGTCTCAGTTGTGTGTTATAAAGACCTTCGAGGTGCTATGAAGGTCTGTAAGTTAGGTTCATGGTGGTTGTAAATCACCAAGTCACAGGAGTGTTGTTAAGTCAACAAATCTGTCGTGTCGTAAAGGGTCACCAAATTGTAGTACTGGTTTAGGTAACCAAGCTCACGGTAATGTTGTAAAAATTCATCAAATTAAAGTCACCAAGTCATAATGGTGAGGTTGTCCATGGTCGCCAGGCTACATCGGTGTTTCTAAAGATCACCAAGCTACAGTCGTAATACTGATGGTCTCCAATTCGTTAGACTAAAATAACAAACTACATTTACCCCTGACAAGACACTCCATTAACCACCTGGAGTACTGGAGGCCCTCAATCAATCATTTACCTTTGATGATGAAGAACCCTGAGGCACTTGAGGGTTAAGCTGATAGATACGAGTGAAAGAAAGACATTTAAGTGCAAGAGGAGAAAAGCAAACGATGTTACTGAGGAAGGGAAGGTGATACAAGAGCCTGGAATGATCTGATCGCTGGGAGGAGATCAGGAGGGTGACGGAGATTAAGTGGAGGGATGAGGAGGATTGGCGACTTGATGCTTAACTTATGACTCGCCAAAAGAGACTTGAGACTCGCTAAAAAAGACTTGGGACTCGCCAATAGACTTAAAAAGCTCGCCAATAGAAACATTAGACTCGCGAATAGAAACTTAAGTCTCGCCAATACAGACTTGAGACTCGCCAATACAGATTTGAGATTGCCAATACAGATTTGAGAGTCGCCAATAGAGACTTGAGACTCGCCAATACAGATTTGAGATTGTCAATACAGATTTGAGACTCACCAATAGAGACTTGAGACTCGCCAGTAGAGACTTAAGACTTCACCTGAGACTTGCAGTATTTAAAACAATATTAAAATGTATCACCATTGACTCCATGCTGGTGAACATGTTCTGTATACGTCATGCATGGTGGAGAGTCTCAAGATGTTGTTCGTAGTCTATTATATATTGCCAAGATAAGTTGAACCAAGAAGTTAAAGTAAGATAATAGTTTACAGTGTCCAAGGTGTTGTGTTGATTACTTCCAAGACCAAATATTTCACTTATTTACACGAGCACATCAGAGTTGGTTTAATAAGTTAGATTCAATGGTACACATAAGTAGGAGTGGCCGGGGTGTTGAGAAAAGGCATGACTAGATGTTGGGAAGATGTGAGGAGAAACATCCCTGAACCTTATCGAACACTCGTAGCATAATGCGATGTTTACTTCCAAATATTAGTATCATATATTGTACATAGAGCAAACATCAGTACAGGAAACAGAACTGTACCGTCATTAGAGTCACTGCCCCAAACATGTCAGGACCAGTGGAAAGTCCTTTGTGTTTGTTGCCATGACAACCTCTCTAATTGTCTTGTATCCTACCTTAATAAAGTTACTTCTGTTGGTGAACGTATATTGTTGTGAGGCTGAAGGACACTCCGGCCTTCATATCTCTGCTGCTGCTGGTATATGTTTCCACCGACTGAGTCAAACTGAAGAAAAACTGAACATTCTTGTAAAATACGTTTTTTCGTGACTTCGTTTCCCATTGTAGGTAAATATTTATTATTAGACATTCAAGACGACTATTGGTGATAAAAACTGGATTACAAGGTGGAGTTGAGTTTTACTGCCTCTAATATTAAGAGTGACAGCGATTTCTCTGAACGTAAAATTTACAACTGCTACATTCATACAGCTACCGTCAGATTTATAGCACTGGTCCTCATATTCCATTGAACGACTTTAAATATAAAAGATAAATGACATTCTTCTGGATATTCACAACTTAATTTTTTGAGGATTTTATTGGGGTGAACTTTACAGTGGTGGTGACTGGGGTGATATGGGTCCCTGAAGACGAGTATATAGACTACTTAAATAATAATACCAATCATGTTCTCAGGAGTAAGTGATGACCCTATCAGCCCAGTGTTGTGTATTATATGGATTGATGTACTGTACGTTTATCTTAAGAATATTAATACAGCTATAGAGTCACATTAGAGTCTCATAAGAGTTACCTGAGATGGGGCTTTAGGTAGACATAATTAAAGGTGACTAACGCCATGGAACGCTGGACACGTGGCTCTGTTTGGTTCTACAAGGACTGGCAGCTTAGTCGTGAGTTTACGTTCATGACTAAGCTACCAGTTGTGTTACCTGGCTTGACCCAGGTGGAGGGATAAGAGATTATGCATGACCATTCCCTGGGCCGCCCGAGCCTCCCTACCAAATTTAAATCTCTCTCTCTCTCTCCCTCTGTCTCTCTCTCTCTCCTCTTTTTCTCCCCCTTCTCTCTTTCTCCCCTTCTCTCTTTCTTCCTCCTTTCTCTCTCTATTACATCCTCTATCTTTTCCTTCCCCCTCTCTCTCCCTCCCACTCTCTCTCCCTCCCCCTCTCTCTCTCCTTCTCCCTATCTCTCCTTCTCTCTTCCTTCCCCCTCTTACTCTTCTCTCATCCCTCTCACCTTCCTGCCCTCACCTTCCTCTTCACCCTCTCTCCTTCCTCTCACTCTCCTCTTTTCTTTCCTCTTCCCTCACCTCTCTTTGTTCTATTTCTATACACACACAAAGTTAGGTAAAACACAACAGTGAGTTAGTTCCACCTAACGTGAGCTGCAGTAAATTCTCCCTCCTGGCGCCACTAATTATGTCCGCTCCAGGTAATACTTCACCTTAACTACTGCTGAACATTCCAACTCTGCACTCTGCTGTAATTAAAGGTCAGTCACCTTATTCAAATAAACAACTCCATCCCAGTAGATTAAGGGAGAGGTGAGGAGGAGGAGGAGGGGCAGTGGAGAAGAAAATGAGACAGATGAAGAACAGAAAGAGACAAAGAAAGATATTTAAATTAGACCAAACTCTGCTGTGCCTCCAGGATCAGTACTTTCCAACCTTTATTGTGTTGGTCTTCTCTCTCACCATTTTAATTCCCTGAATTAATAACTACTATGAGCGCTCGAACAATATCTACCATTTTATAAAAAGTAATAAAACTACTAACTTTCATATAAGCCTTTATTTTATTTTGGTTTCCATGAATAGAAATATATAACAAAAAGTGCCCCAACTACTTCAGCACAGGTAGTGGGTAGATATATGCAACATGAGCTGCAACATTTACTCACGGAGTCATTGTTCGAACAATAGTCTTATTAGCTTCTCTATCTCCACTTTAGAGATGCGTTTTAGAAGGTATATTTTGTTTGGCTAATGACGAAGATTTCATTCAGCAGAGAGGAGACTCAGTACACAAGGGGTTAAACTTATTATCTAAATTTATTCATTATATAATAATTTAATTCCCTTTTAGGAAAGAACTATTTTCCGTATTTAGTGTAGACTATAAAGGTCATTGCTGGCCATAAACCTGCACAGGTTGACTCACAATACACAGGACCTTGTTAACATGAAGTGATCTGGCACAACGGATCAGTCATCTGAGGACTAAAATAAAGTCTTTTATTTGTTCTCTATTAACAAAAACAAAACAATTAATAGGAGCTACAATCAACTGAAACGATTCGGTCCATCACATAATCCGCAGACGAATGACCTAAGGAGATAGAAAGTAAAAACATAGACACTTGATAATAAT